>NW_024070213.1:86754346-86790505 GCF_014754425.2 Oryx dammah | reverse complement strand
CGGAGAGTGGAGACAAAGTCAGGTGAAGAAAGAGGGTTATTAGAGAAAGGAATTAGAATATAATTAGCACATTCTCCTAAGGTGTCAACTAGTAATTGGACCTGAAACCCAAAAGGTAAGGATCCTGGAAGACTAGCCTAGGCCCCAAAGATGTGGGCTCTCTTAGAAGTCTGATGGTGTGCCCTTTCCCTTTCTGAGATCCACCTCCTCTCTATCCACCAGCAGCCTGGGGAAGCCAGAGGGGTTGTAGATCACATATTAGCAACTATATATGAGATGGAGACTGCGTATATGTATACATGTATGTGGAGGGTAGAAAACTCTGGTAGTCACCATTTCCTTCCCCAGAACGTAGCAACTGGGTCCCCAGACTTTGGAAAAAGCATCCACTACTTTCAGGAAGCTTGGGAGAGGGATGATATTTGGGCTGGAGGTGGTGGGAGGAAGCAGTTGTTGAACCAGCATCCTCACAGTTAACACTATCCCCCCATCTCCAGCAGCACACCTCAGCTGTCACCGTGCACACTGCTGTTTCCTACAGAAGTGGAGACAGAGAGCTGACGGGTCGGGGCGGGGGGGGGGGGTACAGACACGCAGGGAGAGGTGGCAGCTCATCCTCAGACACACGCAGCACTTACACCTCCACTGACAAAATCAGGCCGACGCATCCCTAACACTGACACACACAATCGCCGACCCCCACACGCGACCCACACCCATCAATCCCTGTCACAACACACCATCGCTGTGTGCGCAGACACGCACAATTCCTCCGAGGTCAAAAGGGAGCGCCTAGTCTTAAAGTCTGTCTACACACTTTCTTGACATCTTAGACCTTCATTCACCTAACCTAAGCAGAAGGCTTAAACCTCTGTCCCCACTACCCAAATTCTGCGACCACGACCAGCTCCAACAAAAACTCTGAGCTCAAGGAAGTCAAGTAGCAGGGTCGAGGTGAAGAGCCTGGAGCTGACCGGGCAGTGGGCTGCTATGCACCTCTCTTATTCTCGCTCCTGCCTCTGCCTCTGTCCTGGCACGTCCACTCGTGGCCCGCCCGGCCTGCCGCCCGCCTGTCAGTCGAGTAATGAATGCGCGCTCGGGGCCCGGGGCCCCCCCGGAGTCGTTCATCACTGCCAGCACCGCCCACCTCTCTGCCGCCCGCCGGGACGGCTAAGCGGCCCAGGCGGCGAGAGCCCCTCTCCCCCCACCTCCACTACTAATTGTCAGATTGAGATGTTGATTTGTCAGCTGGGAGCTAGCGCCAAAGAATCCGCAGTAAAACCCGGACTCCTTGAACTTCCTCTGGCTCCATTCGGGCTCGCCCAGCCTTGGAGCTTTTTTGGATTTGATGTGCTTGGGTTAGATTTCACTTAAGAGATCCTGCAACAGACGCGCAGTATCGCTTTAATCCAATAGGAGGCGCACCAGGCTACAGACCCTAAAGGGATTCGTCCTGGGCTAGGTTCCACTTCTGCAAACCCGAGACCCTAGGGCTTCGTCCCCCAGCCTCCCAGCAGGGGGCGCGTAGGCCCCCATTCTCCTCTCCCCAGCAGCCAAAGTCCTAGCTTCCGTACAGGATGCCCCCAGGCAGCAGTCCTTTCTTCCGCCTTCAGGGATCCCGAGGCACCATGCCCTGCCTTCTCTCCCCTCCAGGTGCCTCGGGCCTCCTGCGGTCCTCCATTCTCCCGCAGGAGGCGCCCCTGTTGCAGGTCGGTCTGCCTTCTCCCTGCCCTAGGCGCCTAGGCTGCAGTCCCACCCCCGCCCTCCCCCAGACCCGGCCCTGGAGCTCCCCGGGCGACCGGCTGAGTGACGGGCGGCCGGTGATTATGCGGAGGGGGAGCGGGGTGCGCCGCGGGCGGCAGCGCTGACCCTTCACATTTCCGATCCGCCGGGACCCTCATCCATCCGAAGCTGCTCTTTGTCTGGCCGCCTAATTGCCGGCGGACAGGATGGATGGCGGGACCGACAGCCGCGGAATCCCTAATAAAGGCCGCGGCCGCCGGGGAGGGAGCGCGGGAAGGAGGGGGAGAAAGAAGGAAGAGATGGAAGGAGGTGGGAGGAAGCACCCGGCCGCGGCCGCCGGCTCAGAGCCGCCACGCGCTTCGCACAAGGGAGCCAGATCCGCCTAGAGTGAGGGACCAGGAGTCCCAGATCGACCCGGGACAGGGCGCGATGGGTATATGGGGTTTGCGAAGTCTCCTGGTTGTTGGACAAAAGGAAAGAACTAAGGACCCCGGGCAGAAGGCATCCTTAGGGGCCGACCTCGTTTCGCCGAACCTTCGAAGATTCCAGCTTGGCGCTGCGTCCGGCGCTTCGGGCTCTCACCAGTCGGGAGACCGGCCCTCGGTTCACCGCACCACCAATCCTCTGCTCACCCGTCGGTCTCCCACCGCGGGATCCACTATCCCGGCGGAGAAATAAAGGGTCCGACCGCCGTCTGTGCGGCCCCTCGCCAGATTTCATTAACTGGAGGCTGGAGCTGGTGGACAGCGGCGAGGAGACGGGAGCAGAAGGGGGTAGAGAGAGAGGCTAGGGCGAGGAGCCTCCGGAAAGAAGTCAGCGTGATCTGGCCTGACAGATAACCTGTGGAGCCAGGAGCCTGTTCTCAGCCCCAAGAGCTCTGGCGGCGACCCTTTAGACCTAAGGCTGCACCGAGCTGCGCAGCGGCTGAATGGAGGGCCTAGGTCCGGTGGGTACCTGCCCTCCTGCCCTTCACTGAGCCCTGTCGACCCTCGGCGCGGGAGGGCAAAGTGTGCGAAGGGTCTTGGGCCGCAACTGTGTTCCCACCGGTGCGGCGAGGAGAGCGGTCCTCAGGAACTCAGATCGGCACTCCTGCCTTCTGCCTCTGGGGCACATTTTTCTGCGGTTGTCTTTGTTTCCTTCTCCCTCCTTTTTCTCTTCCCTCTCCCCATCGGACTTAGCTCGTCTCCGCAGCTGACTTGGGCCAACATCCGTTAGCTAACAACTGAGCACCAACTGGGTGTCAGCGCTGGGGGGTGGAGGATGGGGGACACGCTGAGCCAAAGCCCTGCCACGTTGGCTTCAAACGCATAGGTCTTCCCTGAAACCCATTCACATCTCTCTCCTCAATCCTGTCTTGCTTTTCTTGCCCTTCCACTGCCTTGGGTGTCATCTTTCCTTTCCAGGGCAATGAAAAGGAAGCCAGGAGATCAAAACTCGAGTTCTAGGGCTGCCACTTACAGGGTGATACAGGGCAAGCATTTCTCCTTTCTGGGCTTCAGTTTCCTCATCTGTAAAATGGAGACAATATATCCACCTCTCAGGGATGCATCGAGGATGCAATGAGAGAACTTACTTGTAACAGCTCTAAAATACTGTAAGCACTCGATCATATTATTTCCCTATCCATGTTATTCCCTTTCCTCTCAGGTGGGCAATTTTCCTTTCTCTTCATACCAGGAGTCTGGTACCATGCAACTCAGATTGCTTCCAGAACTGTGTGATGTTAACTTGTAGGGACCGAAAGCCAGAGTGTGTGTATGGGGGGTGGGATGGAGGAAAGTGGAGAGGAACCACAGTATAGTGGCCCTGAAAGGTGGGGAAGGAGAGGGTGCATGGGAGAAACAGGCATTTCCTTTGATCTTAATGTAACATCAACCAGCTGGTTCCTCTGCTCTTACAGGTGAGGAAACTGAGGGTTGTGGAGGTTATCCTTCAAGTGACAGGAGTCAATCACACTGCCAGGATCTTTCCTACCATGAGTTTTCTATTGCTCATTTTCTCACTTCCTTTCTTCCCTTGAAGGGGTCTGTGACAAGGAGTGTGGGAAAAAGAACAAAAAGAGAAAAACTTCAAGGAGCCAGGACCTTTCTGCTAGACTTCATAAAATTTTAACAAGAAAACTTCCTCAGAGTAGAAGGAATATATCACATGCAAATCATATGCTAATCACATGCTAATCTAAAGTCTAGTCCTCAGAACTCTGACACACACCTGGTTGTGAGCCCTGGGGAAAATTCTTGGGAGACCCCTGGGTTCCAGGACAGAACAGGTGAGGATGAGTTCCATTTTGCATCAGGTTATGGAGTTCGGGTTTATTTTACGATTGGAGAAGTGTCCAGTGGATACTTTGGGATTAGGGTCAAGGTTAGTGCAGAGTCAAGGGCAGAGGGTAAGGCAGAATTCAGACGCTGTGCTTTTCAACAGGGGGCACCTAGGGGACTCAAAGCCTTCCTCCCCTCTCCCCTCCTCCACTGCCCATTCTGTGCCCTGAAGCACATATCTCTACCTATTTCCCATTCCCAACCACATCACCTCACTGGGTCTCCCAGTTCAGTTTGCCCAAGGAGCTCTGAGTAAATTGTTCCAGACCCAGCCTGGGCCCCAGCAGTTCTTCTTGAGCCCAAACACTTGGCTTCTGGCCCCAGGAGCACTAGCTGGCCTTGACCCTACCCAGGTCCTTCCTCAGCCGAATGTGACAGCTGCAAGGGAAGCAATAAGGACCTGGTGAGCTGGCAGCTTCATTCCAGAGCGTGGGGAAAGAGCAACAGAACATGAATAAATTCATGGAGCTGGCCCCTCGGCTCCTGTAAGCCAAGCCTGCTTCCCCCACCACACACACCGCTGCCGCCTTGCAGCCCTGCTGGTCACCGAAGCTCACAGTCTGGGCTGGGGACAGGAGGAGAAGGCAAGCTCCAGAGAGAAGAGGGCTAGGACCTGAAAAGGGCTGAGGTGGAGGAGCTCAAAAAGAGGGCTTTGGTAAGTCGGAGAGAGGGGTGGGGAGCAGGGCTGAGCAGAGAGGGCCTTTAGTGAGTGGGTGGTGGGAGAAGGGGGAGGAGGAAGGAGAGGTAGAAGGACCTGGAGTCTATGGAGCCTGAGGATCGGCCAGGGAGGCCAGTGTGAGCCCTGGCCTGCTCTCTCCTCTCTGACCCATCCATCATCCAGCCTGGGGGAGCAGATTTGGAATTAGACATGCACGGGGCGACATGGCCCTTAGCCCCCCGAGGAAGACAAATGGCGACAAAGACCTTGAATAAAATTTGTATTTATGGTTGGAGGAGGCCCCTCCCCCACTGACTGCCAATCCTTTCTCTCCCAACCCTTTCAAGCAAGTAGGGGGCCTCCCTCCAACAGGCCAAGCCTCAGCAACCTCTTTCTTCCTGCACCATAATGGGTTGGGAGGTGCAGAGAAGGGAACAGGAAACAAGAGATGAAGGAATCACTTTCCACCCAATAATCATGCCCTGATGTATCCTGGCCTCTCATTTTATGTATTGTACTTTTATACATTACAGTAGTGGCTTATCCTAGTCTCTAAGAGATCCTTTGCAGTTATCTACCTCCAGGGCCTCCAGATATCCCAGTTTGCCAGTCCTGGGACTCCTTCTTCAAGCTTCTGGCCCCCGGAGACCCTGTGAGCAGGAAATTTCCCCTCGAGGGGCCAGATCCTGAGGAAGGATGTTTCCTCTTGGCCACGGGAATGCCCACTCACCTCTCACAGGAGGATGCCTAGCACTGAATCTGCATTGTTTGTTCTATTACTTTGCATAACCAATTTCAAATCCCTCCCCCAAACGTTTGTTATGTGAGGTCCAACTTCTCTTAGTTTTCATCTGACCACAGCCCTCTGAGAGAGGGGGAAGGGGCAGAGATCCTGGTGCTGGCCAAGGTCTAGGACAAGGGCAGTCAGTGGTGGGGCTGGGTTGGGCCTGCAGGGCCTTCTGACTCTTTCTCCCCAGTAAACTCAACACTTCAGTCCTGAGACAGGAGAGATGACATTTGTGGGGTACCACATTTAGGGACTAGGAGAAAGACAAATATAAAGCCTCCCTTCCAACAGCCCTCACACATATACACACAAAGACAACACACGATCCACAATCCCACTCACCCAGGGGCACACAAAGCCAGGGTCCCACGGACACGACCACACTTGCCAGCACAGTGTCAGGATGCACAGGCCCAGAGCCCACCACGCTGCTCCAAGAAGCGCCCCGCCTCCGCGTCTTCCCCACAGTTGATATGTCACATTGGAGTCCGAACACGGACCTGGGTGTCTCTCTGCAGCGCGCCATTTACATTTCTCTCTCGATCTGTCAACCTGTCTCGCCTCCTGTCTCTCTCTCTCCGTCTCTGTCTCTCCCTCTCCCCCTCTGGGGCTGTCAGTTGGTCTCTTCTCCAAGCTTTGTCTCTGTCTCTGCGTCTCTATTTGGCTTTCCGTCCCTTTGATTTCTCTGTAGCTCCTTCTCTGCTTTCCTGTAGGTTTCCTGCTCGCTTTCCCAGGCTGGTCTGTTTTCTCACTCTGTTCCCTCGCTCTCTCGTTTGCTCTGCGCCCCTCAACACTGGGGGTCGAGGGGCGCAGAGATGCCTGCGAGATTTGCCTTTTCCAGTTCGGGCCAACACGTACCCGTTGAACCCTTGACCATATATTATTTGGTCACGGGCACTGAGAGGCAAATTTCTGTTCTTTCCTAGTCCTTTTTTTTTTTTTTTGGGGGTTTTTTTTTTTTTTTTTTTTGGTGGGGGTGGGGGGAGCCGGGGAGGGCTCATTTTTGCTCAGGAATCTACCCCTATCTTCTTATGTGTATCTCGACCGTTTTTTATCCCATCGCTATTTGTGGCCTCCTTCAGGCTCTGGGAATACCAAACTCAGGGTAGAGGGTGAAAGTAAGGATAGGGTGGAGGCAGTGAATCCCTGCAGAACTGGCTTAGAGCGGGTCAGGAACCGAGAGGCTGGGGGGACGCGGGACTGGGGCCGAGGCCTGCCCCGCCTCCACGCTTCCCTCTCTGGGCGCCAGGGGTCGCTCGGCCCCCCCCACGCCCCCCTTCCCCGGCCGCTTATAGCGGCTCCCGCCGCGCGCCGGCTCACACCACCCGCACTGCCGCCCAGGGAGGGAGGGGAGGAAGGTTAGGGACGCAGAGAGGGAGAGCGCTAGCAGGAGGGAGACGTGGGGCCAGGGCTCCAGCAGGGGGCTGGGGCCGCGGCTAGGGTAGGAAGGTGGGTCAGGGCTCGCCGAGAGCCAGAGCGCAAACCTGCGGAGGTCGCGTCCGGTGGGCATCACCCGCAGCGCAGAGCCCGGGACGTCCAGAGCGCGGAGAGCAGTCCCAGCTCCGGCTGGAACGATCCGTCTGGGTAGCCGGGGACCTAGGCGCCGCCATCCTCGAGAAAGCAGCTGTCCGGAGAGCAGGCATCCTAGATCCGTAAGAAACCAGCCGTCCGAGAAGCCGCCGATTTCAGGCGCCCGGGAACGTTAGATTGAACTAGAGGGTAATAGAGGACCACGGACTCTGAACCGTCTGGAGCTGCCTCCGGTCCACGGGGGAACCTCCGCCTTGACGGAAGGTTTGGGGAACGGCACCGCTGAGGCGGGAGCCCGAAGGGGTTGGGGGGCCGGCCGCAGCCGTCGGGGGGGTCCCGACCCAAGCCCGAGCCAGGCCACCGCCTCCGGGGCCAGCGGGAAGCCCCAGGCCTCCGGCACCATTGCGCCCAAGAGTGAGGAGGACCTGCTGGCCCTGGCCGCGTCGCGGCTGAGCCGCCGCAAGCGGGTGGCGGGCGCGGCCGTCGGGGTGGCCATGGTGCTGCTGCTGCTGGTGGCCATTCCGCTGCTAGTGCACAGCTCCCAGGGGCCAGCGCACTACGAGATGCTGGGTCGCTGCCGCATGGTGTGCGACCCGCACGGGCCGCGAGGCCCAGGACCCGACGGCGCACCCGCCTCCGTGCCCCCCTTTCCTCCTGGCGCCAAGGGAGAGGCGGGCCGGCGCGGGAAGGCAGGTCTGCGAGGGCCCCCGGGACCACCAGGTCCTAGAGGGCCTCCAGGAGAACCGGGCAGGCCAGGTCCTCCGGGCCCTCCCGGTCCAGGCCCCGGCGGAGTGGCGCCCCCTGCCGGCTACGTGCCTCGAATTGCCTTCTATGCTGGCCTGCGGCGGCCACATGAGGGTTACGAGGTGCTGCGCTTCGACGACGTGGTGACCAACGTAGGCAACGCCTATGAGGCGGCCAGTGGGAAGTTCACCTGCCCTATGCCGGGTGTCTACTTCTTCGCTTACCATGTGCTTATGCGCGGCGGTGACGGCACCAGCATGTGGGCCGACTTGATGAAGAATGGACAGGTGAGATGCCCCTCTCCCACCCAGCCCCAGACAGGGAAGCTTTCTAAACCCCCCTGCTTTCATTACACAACCCGAATCTCTTCCCCAAACAGCGTCACTAAATCCAAGAAGGCCAGCTTGCCAAGAACTTAGAAATCGCTCCACTTAGCGGAAAAGGAATTGGGGGCCAGAGAAAGGAAATGACCTGCCCAGGGTCTCACAGGGAGTTAGGAATGGTGTCAGAATTAAAAGGCAAATCTTATTGTATAAGCAGCTGCTACCTTACAATCCATCTGTAGGCAGCTTACACCAAACCTCTCTGGTATCTCACCCTGCCAGCTAGCCTCTTTTCTCGTCCTGTCTGGTGCAGCTCTCCTGGCCTTCAGGTTATACAGTCGCTCCATGGGCTAGTTCCCAGAGTCCGGCTCTTTCAAATTAGTGTGGAATCTGAGTTTCAGGCGGTGGGCAGTTGGTAGCTGCTCCCGTGTTGGGGCATTAAGCTTGGATTTTTTGAGGATAAAGTAAAAAAGAAAGAAAACACTTGCTCATTTTCCAGGCAACTCTATTGCTAGTCCCAAGGCCTGGGGTCCCTGGCTTTACAGTGGCCTTTACCCTCAGCTAATAGAGTCAGTAGGCAGAGGTAGATGTGGCAGCTCAAGGGCCAGCCAGGTGGCCTGCAGGAATGAATTTGGGAGAAGGAAGGAGGCAAAAGACAGAAGCCGCAGACCCCAGCCGGGTCCTGTGGTCAGAGTCGGAGTCACTGCTGCCTTAGCTTGGGAGAAAAGCCCCAAAGACTCAGCTCAGGGTCTGGCCTGAGACACGCAGCAGGGAGGGAGAGAGGCCTTGGGGTGGGGGTGGGGAACTGTGCCTGGGCTCCTGGAAGCCTGGTGTGTAAGGTTAGGGCTGAGCTGTGACCTCCTCACCCTGCTGTCCCATGGGGTCATTTGACCAGGCGCATCTGGCCAGCTCCTCCCAGCTATCCAAATGCCAGGTCTTGCTACAGCTGCAGCACCTTTCGCCTCCAAGACCTGCAGGCACTATTCTGGGGTCTCCTCCCAGCAGAGCCACCCCAGGAACCCAGGAAAAGGGAGTGAGAGTGTGTGTGTGTGTCAGACTGTAGAGTGTATGTGCATGAAGTGTGTCGGTGCGGTTTCGCAGGTGTGAGAGTGGAGTGGTGTCTACCTGCCTGTGGCACTGAGTAGGTGTGCCTGGTCTATGCAGGGTGTCTGTGAGAGGCCGTGGGGGTGTGTGTATCTAGAGTGTGTCAGTTCCCGAGGGGGGAGGGCCCCGCGGCTCCCACTCTGTATTCTGTGGTGCGGGCGCTGCGGCCCTGGGGACGGTAAATAGTGATTAGAATAATGATGAATAATTAATGAGTTAATAACCAGCCCCCGCGGGACAGGAAGAGGGGGGCTGGGGAGGGGGCTGGCGGCTCGAGGCGACCTGCAGCAGCAAGACCAGAAAGGGGAGGGGCTACCTGTTGGGGCGGAAAGCGATCCCCACGTCGGGGCACCCTCGGGGGCTAGGAGGGGCGAATATACAGACTGGCACCTTCCCACAGCCCGCACCCTTGCTTGCACACCTACAGGCATGCCTGTGCCCTGTCACCAGGAGATGGGAACTCGAGTTTAGGAGGTCAAAGCGGGTTCAGAATCTTAGAAATTATCCTACAGTCGAATTCTTATTTTTTAAATGATAATACTAATAGAAAATCTATATGGCGTTTCCTTTGTGCGAAGAACTGTTTTAACACACTTCACATGTAGTAACTCATTTAATCCAAACAACCACCTCCCATCTTATAGCTCAAATGGAAGACCAAAGAAAGCGTGAAACTTGCCCACTTCCCGGCAGTGAGTGAATGAATGGCGGTGCCTGCGAAGCACCTTGTCTTTCCCGACCCCTGCAGTCTGTTAGCGTCGTGTCGCTTTCACAGGTCCAGCTCCACCTCCCTGACTGACCCCTCCTCACCCCAGCGCCCTAGAAAGCGTGAGTGGGTTGCCCTGTTCTCCCTACTAGGTCCGGGCCAGCGCCATCGCCCAGGATGCCGACCAGAACTACGACTACGCCAGCAACAGCGTGATCCTGCACCTGGATGTGGGCGACGAAGTCTTCATCAAGCTGGACGGCGGGAAGGTGCACGGCGGTAACACCAACAAGTACAGCACCTTCTCTGGCTTCATCATCTACCCGGACTGAGCCGGCCCCGACCCCGGGCGCCCTCGCTCACCCTTCGCCTCTGCTCCCCTCCCTACCACCTTCAGCTTGCCTCACCCAAGGCGCCACCCCATCCTTTGAGAGCCTGGCGGTGGACGGACCCTTCTGCTCCCGGAGGTGGCCTTAATGGGCGGACTCTTAGTGCTCCGGGGTGTAACTACGTGGCTGGGAAGCTGAGCAAGCCGGTTGGAGGAGCAGAGCGACGCGGGAAGGGACTACCAGCATCCGTGCGCATGCCTGTGAAAGCCGGGGTAGCAGAGCGGCTCGCGTCCCGGGTCACGGCCCTCTCTTCTGCCGGAAGCTAGGGAAGTTTCACTAGCTGTAGCACAGAGGCACGGAAGGCAGAAAACAGAAGGGAAGCGCCGGCTCTGGGGAAGGGAGAACACATCTGGGTGGGAGGAGAGGAGCCGGGGTAGGCGCTGGTCCTGTCATTGCTTCTCTGCCATCTCCTCCTCCCTCATCTCCATGTTCAGGCTTCAGGCTCTAGCTTTGGCAGTCTTTCTGTGAACTAAGGGGGACCAGGTGGTTCTTTCCTAGCACTTAAAACTCATCCTGTACAGTCTCCATATCACCCCCATCTGGGTTAGGCCCTGGGGCTACAGCTGCTGCTGCCTCTTCCAATAAAGTTAAGTTGGAGAATGTGGGTGCCTCTTAACTTGGTGCAGAATAGGGGAAAGTGGCTGAACCCCTCCTCACTCCTCTCAAGGACCCCTACCCTATTACACTCTGTCAGAGGCCAACGTTTAGTTATCCCTGGCAAGGTCTGCCTCTGGGAGCAGAGGGGAGCGGCCCAGGGTTTCTATTCTGATACGGCAAGGGAGTCAGCTTCAGGAGAGCTTCGAGGCCTTCTACTAGAGGAGACACCAACCAGAGTGACACTAACAAGGGATGATCTCAGAGATATGGGTCTGGTGCTTCTGCTTTTTGCTGATGATGCAGGGCGAAGAGTTCTAGGGAGCTCTATGCAATGAGTGAGTTGCTGATGGCTCCTGGGAGTGGCCAAGATTTCGAGGAGGGAGAAAAGCAGGTCCCCAAAGTCCTACATTCACCTCTGACCCCCAACAGATTCACTCATAGAGCCTGCTGGGAGGGTGGGGTGGGCAGAGGTGGGGTGACCTGGTCAGTTCCTAGGTGAGGGAGTCTGGGGGAGGGGGAGAACCCAGGGCTGACCTCTAAGTTGGAGAACACTGCCACCATGTGGACAAGAACAACACAGCAGTAGCTGGCCTAGGCGGGACCACAGGAAGACACTTGGACACTTTAGAAACTTTATTGAAGGACAAAAGGGTGTCAGTTCCAATCCACGGTGTGGAAAATAAATAAGGTTAAAAGGAAGGAGCAAGACAGGACAGGAGTGAGTGGACGCGGATGCCTCATGAAGGAGAATCCTGTGGGGCAGCAGAACCAACCGGAATAAAACACTAGGGAGAAAGAAGACTTCATCACAGCCCAGCCATTCTTAACTGTACCCAGCTCTTCCCACTGTAAAGAAGCCAAGGTCCGCCCCCTGCCCCCACTTCCCACGGGCCTCTGTGCAGGTACAGCTGGCTGTGGACGGAAGGCTCACCAAGGCATCCTGCCATTCCAGCAACATGGCCACGGGGTTGGTGCAGACCCTGGTGAGGCCCGAGGGAGGGGCTCGGCTGGTGTAGAAGGCACACTCATCATCCAGGCAGGCCTCGTGGAAGCCTTGGATGGCAGTCAGACAAGCTTTGAGGCGCTGCCTCAGGGCCATGGTCCGAGGGGCCGGATGGCTGGGGCCTGAGGGCCAAGGGCCATGAAGAGTTCAGGGTGGACTCTGAAGTCCAAGACTCCCACCACATACTGCCCTTTCCCACCCCCTACCAGGGCCAAGCCAATTAGGAGTACAGGGCTGAAGGTGCCATACCACCCACCCGCCCACCCCAGTGGGAGAGCCAGGCTGGGGCAAGGTAGGTAGGAGAAAGAAAGCATGGGGTCATCTGGTGCAGGGCAGGCCCTGCTCCCAGCAAGAGGTGAGAACCTCCTTTGTTCACAACCCCACCCAAGCAACTCCTTACCTGCCAGGCCTGGTGAGGGCCTCAGAGACTGGAGTGAGCGAATAGGGGGGCTGGCACCAAGTGGGTGCTGGGAGGAGAAGGTCAGGCTGGTGGTCGCTGGAGCCCACTGACTGGTGCGGGGCCGTGGACTGGACTCTGGATTTCTGAGCTCCAGGGAGCAGGCTTCTGGTACCCCCAGATCTACCCTAGTGGAGGGGTCTGGGAGTCCTATCTGCCCCTGGTGGCAGGCCTGAAGGGGTCCAGGTTCTGCTGGAGGGCTGGGCCCTGATGCCTCAGGCTGCTCCTGGGTGGAGGGCTCTGGTTTCTCAGGCCCCCTCCCATGGCAGGACTCTGGGGAGCCTGGCTCAGCTGGAGGGCAGGGTGGGGCGATCTCAGGCTCTGCTCCAGGGCAGGGCTCTGGCTCCCCACACTCCTCTGGAAAGTAGGGTTTTGGCAGCTCAGGGTGCTGTAACAGTCCAGGAAGGTGAAAAGCCTCCGGTATTTTTTCAGGGGCATTCAGAGTTCTAGAAATCTCAGCCAGCAGGGGCTGAAGTTCCACCATATCCAGAGAGGAGCTTCCATTGAGGGAGGCACACTTGCCCTCTGCCAGCCCCTCCACTTCCTGCCTCAGAAGCTGCTGCAGGATATTGATGCGCTGTAGGTAGGAGTGAGCGTGATGTCAACAGCACGTCCTGTACCCACACCGTCCTATTCCCATGCCCACCCACCCCTATTTCTCAGTCCCAGCCCCGTCAGTGTCCGTCAGCCACTGAAGCTGCTACCCACACCAGCCCACCTGCATCTTCAGCTCCTGGAGGCTGGGGTTTCTACTGGGGTGGGGTCCATAAGGAGTCGACACGGGTGGCTTCCCAGGCCCCTCCTGCAACCTTATACCACTCTCCTGGTCAAATAACCGGACTGCAATCTGCTCCTGCCACATGGGAGGAGAGGGGCCACATGAGGAAGCCAGGCTGGGGTAAGAAGACTAGTTTGAGTCCCACCCTCGTGAGGAAGGAATCAGGTCCTTAACTGAGTGTCCCCAGACTTGGATTAGAAGAGGCAACAGAGAAGCAGGGAGAGTTGGAGGGTTAGGCAGCTTTTTCTTAAGAGCCCACCTGCCTCAAAAATGCTGGGCCTGACATCAACAGGACAGAATCAGGTATCTCAGGATGGGGAAGTTCAGATACTTACCCAGGGCAGGACAGGCTCTTCAGGGCAATGTTGAGGGGAGAGGCCACTCAACCCTCGGGCCTGGGTCAGAAGTGAGATGCCATGACTCTCCCTGTACCCATCCATCATCCTCTTCCTCCCCCAGTCCTGGCCTAGGCCTGTGACCTCCCCTGCCCTCTCTTACCTGCTGAACTCTGGAGGCTGATGGGAGCGGTGTGAACTGGGTTTTGGGGCGGGTGGCGAGACGCCGCAACACTGAATATGAGACCTGGGGAGAGACAGGGGTGGCTGAGCAGGGACAGATCGAGACCCAGCAGGGATCCCAGCCAGACTGTTCTGCCCTTGCCCAGACCCCAGTAGCTACAGATACAAACTGGAGCTGAGGGGCCCGGGGATGGTACACGCTGAGCCCGTCCAAAGGGTGATGGCCGGGTGATGGCAAGTGGCACTGCTTGGCCAGGGGAGGGCACCAGGCAGGAGTCACAGCCGTCCTGTGGAGAAGAAGCAGGTGGAAGAGTGATCCCTCCCACTGGGCACTGCTCTGTCTCGTTCTCACTTCAGCAGCCAGTGTGATTCTTTAAGAGCTAATCAAACCATGTCCCTCCCTTGATCACCCCCCTCCCCGTGGCTTTCCACTCATTCCAAGTCATAGCCAAGGTCTTATGCTGGTTTATAAATCCTTACCCAACCCAATCCTGTCATTGCTCTAACCTCTCACTTCCTCTCCTTCTTATTCTGCTTTAGCCTTGCTTTTTTGCTGATCCTTAAGCATACTAGGTAGACCCCCTGTGTACATCTGAAGTTCTCATGTCCTGGAATGTTCTTCCCTCAGATATCTGCGGGGCTCAGTCCCTCAGCTCTTTCTGCTCTTCACGTAGCCACACCTCAGTGATACTCGCTTGACCCTTGAAACTGCAATACCACCCACTCCCTCCAGTTCTCCTTCCCTTACAGTATCTTGGGGGCTTCCCTCGTAGCTGAGACAGTAAAAAATCTGCCTGCAATGCAGGAGACCCAGGTTTGATCCCTGGGTTGGGAAGATCCCCTGGAAGAGGGCATGGCTACCTACTCCAGTATTCTTGCCTGGAAAATTCAATGGACAGAGGAGCCTGGCAGGTTGTAGTCCATGGAATTGCAAACAGTTGGACATGACTGAGCAACTAACAGTTTAGTACCTTACTTTCTTTTTTAACAGATAACTTATAACCATCTGACATACTATATATTTTATATGATTATTTATTTTCTGTCTCCCCTTCTAGAATGTGAACTTATTTCCTATTGTATATCCAGAACCTAGAACAGTGCTTGGCACACAGTAGCTGGTCAATAAACCCTTGTGTGTGGAGGAAATGAATGAGCTGTCAGATCTGTCTCACTCTCAGCACTGACCTGATGGTGAACTAAATATGTATCAGACTGTGACCTCTGGAGGCCTCCAGGGGCCAGTGCCACTCTGGAGAGGGCTTGGGTCCATCTAGGACAAACAAGGACCCAATGAACATGCTGAGATCCAAGCGGGGACTGTTTGGCTCTACCCACAATCCTCAGTGCTGCTGGGGAATCCCTCATGTACATCATCTGCCCCTTCCCCCATCCCAGGAGGGTCCCATCTCACCCTGGTGTGGGTTTTATCTCGGGTTTCTTTTAGTGGTACCCGCTGGGCCAGGCCGAGGGGGCCGCCTCCTCCTTCATCTGACTGAGTGACAACTTCATGTTCCCCTTCAGGGAGAGAGGAAGCTAGGAGGAGACAGGAAATTTGCTGTAGTGTCTGAAACACACATCAAAGTCTGGCACATGGTGTTGCAACCTCCAGAAAGGGTATGCCAGTTTGACAGCCACCACTGCACCATCAAGGCTGGGGACCCATCCAGTACCCCCTTTGAACCCAGCACTATCTCAGTTCAGTTCAGTTCAGTCGCTCAGTTGTGTCCGACTCTTTGTGACCCCGTGAATCGCAGCACGCCAGGCCTCCCTGTCCATCACCAACTCCCGGAGTTCACTCAGACTCACGTCCATCAAGTCCGTGATGCCATCCAGCCATCTCATCCTCGGTCGTCCCCTTCTCCTCCTGCCCCAAATCCCTCCCAGCATCACAGTCTTTCCAATGAGTCAACTCTTTGCATGAGGTGGCCAAAGTACTGGAGCTTCAGCTTTAGCATCATTCCTTCCAAAGAAATCCCAGGGGTGATCTCCTTTAGAATGGACTGGTTGGATCTCCTTGCAGTCCAAGGGACCCTCAAGAGTCTTCTCCAACACCACAGTTCAAAAGCATCAATTCTTCAGTGCTCAGCCTTCTTCACAGTCCAACTCTCACATCCATACATGACCACAGGATAAACCATAGCCTTGACTAGACGGACCTTAGTTGGCAAAGTAATGTCTCTGCTTTTGAATAGACTATCTAGGTTGGTCATAACTTTTCTTCCAAGGAGTAAGCTTCTTTTAATTTCATGGCTGCAGTCACCATCTGCAGTGATTAGTAGTCACTCATTAATCTGAATACCCTGAGTGGGCTAGGGGTGTGGTGATGGTTCTGAAGGGCTGACAATAGGACAGTGAGTCGAAGGTAAATCTTGCAGGAAGTGGCAGAGACAGGATACAAACGAGGACCACCTCCTCTGACACAAGTGCAACTGGGCAAAGCTCTGGCCTATGAAGAAGGTCTCTTCCTCTCTGCCTCCTCCTGATCTGGCCTTCCCACCACAGCCCTCCTTAGCTTTCTCTCGGTTTGCTCCCTACAAGCAGCCTCCCAGCTGACGTTCTCTCTCCATGGCCAGACACACTCACCAGGCTGCACAGAGGTCTCCGGAAGGGATCCTGAGGCCTGGCTCACTGAAGTCCTGAGGACAACAAGGACAGTGGCAAGCAGTCACTGAGTACCAGATATGAGCTGGGCACCATGCAAAGTGCTTTACAAACATCATCTAATTCTCACAACAACTTCAAATGATGATACAAACATTGTCCTCATTTGACAGACTAAAGAAACTAAAGCTTGGCAGGTAAGGCAAGCTTGAACAACTTGTAAGTGCTGCGAGTCAGGAATCAAACCCAAACCCCATTTGTTCCCACAGTCTATGCTCTAGCCACTACACAAGGGATGGCACCTCTCATTTCTGTCCCCTTCCGTCCCTCACAACCTGAAGAAACTGATGCCATACTGAGGCCAGACTACGAAGGCCTGAACCTCATTGCAAGGGTTCACCCTGGGCATTCACAGATTTTCCCCTCTCCCTGCCCCCAGGCTGGTGGGAAGTCCTAAAGCTACCAGAGGGCCCAGCCCTGAGGGACCCCTGTACCAGACACTGAATCATTCTTTTCCAAATGACCCCCTCCTTACTTGCTGCTGCCACTGGTCTCTCTTCTTAGTTCCTGGAAACAGGGAGGAGCACAGAGGTGAGAGGATGATCCTGAAGGTGGAATCTGAGCCACACAGGAGCAAGAGAAAAAGGAGAGTCAGAAGCAGGCTCCAAACCTTCAGGTTTCACCACCAACCCCATTGGCCTCCATACAACCCCTCTGCTTACCAGGAGGTACCCTCCATCCCAAGGCCCAGCTGTGTCCATAGAAGGAGTTCCCAGGAGCACCTAGTATCAGCCCCTCAAGAACACTCACCAGAGCCTCCAACCTCTGGGGACACAAGGTCCGACCTCTAGGCCCTGGTCCCTCCAGCCTTGAGAAGCAGGAAGCCCTGACAGGGTCCAGTCGATGGATAGGGGTTCTGGGGGCCAAATATGCAGAGGCCCGGGCATCCTGGGACCCCAAAAGAGACTCTCAGTACAGACTCAGGATTCCCTCCTCAGCCTACCCCAGCCTGATCTCCTCCTATCCCGGCTCATTACCTGACCCCTCCGGATGGTGCCTCCCTGGCTCCCTCGAACCAGTACTCTCTGAGCCAGACTGGGCTGGCGCCCCAGGCGACAGCTCTTCACCCCCTCACCTGACAGGATGGTGGCCAGGGCTGCAGGGTCAGCCACAAACTCTACGGTCCCTGGAGCCACTGCAAGGGAAGAAGAGAAGGAAAGGCGAGGAGGGACAGGAAGGAGGGGAGGCTGAGGGGCTGGGGAGCCTAGCGTTGTCACCTTGAGGTGCATGAGCCAAAGAGACTCATATAACTGAACTCAGCTCAGCAAACATTCATAGGACTTTAATCTGCATAAGACACTATTCTAGACACTGCCACCCAGAGATGAATACGACAAAGCCCCCATCCTCAGGAAGCTAACATCAAACTATAAAGAGGTAACAGATTCAAGTCAAAGTATGGACATATTATAAAAGAAGTGCAGGGAATTCCCGGGCGGTACACTGATTAGGACTTGGTGCTTTCACTGCCTTGGCCCAGGTTCAATCCTTGGTCCAGAAACCGAGATCCCATAAGTTGCATCTAATAAATGAATGAATTAATTAATGGATAAATGAATGAATAAATAAACAAGTAAATAAAGTTCAGCAAATCATTAGAACAAAGAGCAATTGACAGTGACTAGAGGAGCCGGAAAAGGCTTTAGAAGTGATGACACATAGCTGAAGAAAAGAAAGGGCCTCTAAGAGCAAAGAGCTTTCTAGGAGCAGGGACTAGGAATTATAGTAAGCAGGAGAGGCAGGATTACAAAGCCCCCAAACCCCACTGCACCAACCCATTCTCCCACCCAGTTCTACAGCCCCCAGTAGATACCTGCCTGGGGAGGTGGCCTAGGGCCCACATTTTGACCCCCATGGCTAGGCCTGAGCTCCTCCAAGGGGTTCCGGAGCTGAGTGCTCCCCACCAATTTCTCAGATTGCTCTGTTTGACGTGTGGCTTTCAGCCTGGGGCCTGCTGAGTCTGCGAGGGGCCGCTGAATATTGAGCTTCTGCCCCAGTCTCTAGGGTAGGGGAGAAAAAGGCTGAGCTCAGCGTTGAGGTGCATTGCTGCTTCCTTGTAGCTACTGTCTTCACTCCCCCAGGCTCCTCTTACCTTTGGATCTTGGTTCTCCTGGTCCAGGGCGCTGGGTTTGACTGTGGGGAGAGGTGGGCGTCTCTGAGAGCGAACGGGAATCTTGCTAGGAGTGGGAGATACACCCCGGAGGAGAGGATCCTTCGTGGCTTGGAGGGTGGTCATGACGACTACTCCTGAAAAGGAGAAAAAAGGATCAGGGATCAAAGGTCAGCCAGTTCGAAGCTTCGGTCCTGACATTCCAGATACTCCTACCTCCGCCCAAATCCACGCGCCCAGAAGACCCGGCGCCTGCAAGGGCGCTTTTCGGTCATCTCCTGACACTCTGAGCCTTCTCTTTCGTCCCAGGACCCCGAACTGCCTCTCTTCCCTACGAGCGCCGGCAGCCCTCATTCCCTCCAAGATCTCCGTGCCGCACCTCCCCCTGAACCCCTCAGGGTCTCCTCCACTTTCTTCGCTTTTTCCCCCGACTCTCTCGGCCTCGGCTCCAGGTACTTCCCCAGTTTGTAAAATACGCCAAGCTCCTGATTGGCTCGTCTGCGCTCCCGCGGAGGCGCGTGACGCAGGATTCAGCTCTCCAATCTACAGGCTTCGGAGGCGGGGCCAAAAGAAGGACTAGTTACTGAGCCGCTTTCTGGCCAGGAAAAAAAATGACCCGACTCAACCAGCCAATCCGAAAGCCGAGCGCGGGGTGGAAGAGGAAAGAGGAGACAGTTCTGAGGTCCAGGAAGGCGTCTGCTGAGTCTGGGCAACAACGGGCGCTGGCGAACTCTCGCGAGGTCTCGGGACTGGTGCGGGAAGGTCTAGTCGGCATTGTGGAAGGGCTTGCGTCCTGAGTGAGGCAAGCTGACGGTGTTGGAGGCTGGCCCCAGCCCCTGACTCAGCTCTGATCAGAGTTAGGCCGTCAAGTTTTGGGGACCCTGTCCAGACACTTTGAGGGAAAAGTCTGCCTGGGTCGAGGAACTGCCTCCAAACGGGCGGAGAGGTCTGGAGAAAATTGAACTAACAATAACAAAAATGAAAGGTTACAGTGAAAAAGAAAAAAGTTTTCCTTTTTCTCTTGTCCTTTTCTGAGTTCTTTTTTTTTTTAACTTTAACTTCCGGATCTGTAGTCGGTAATCAAGGCTAACTTGATATGTAAGCTACATTCTGTATGTATCTCCTTTAAACTGCATGAGCTACATTGTGTACCTGTAGCTTCTGTTAGTTACATTCTAACTCAATGCTAATCACATCCTGTGTTTGGTGCTCACCTTTACAGCAGTCTTTGCATAGCACCCCTTGTAGTTCTCTCTCTCTCTCTCCTTTTTTCTTATACTACAGAAAGGAGGCCACAGTACAATTCATGAAAGACAATGGACCCAACTGCTGGGCTACCTTACACCGTGGAGAAGGAAATGGCAACCTACTCCAATATTCCTGCCTGGATAATTCCATGGACAGAGGAGGCTCCTGGGCTACAGTCCTTTGGGTCACTAAGAGTCGCATAGGACTTAGTGACTAAACAACAACAGCCTGACTCCAGTCTGTTACTGTTTTTGAAACAATGCAAGAGGAAAAAAAAGACAAGATCCTTACACATTTGTTCCACATTGTTGTAGCCACGCGTTCCGGGAAACAAACTCACTCAGAAGGACAATGCAGATAGTGGAGTGCCGTTTATTACACTGGCAGGCCCAAAGCAGAGTTTCCTCTTAGCCAGGGACCCCGACTAGCATTTGTGAAAATCTTTTATACCCCATGTGTATGTGTCTGAACCCATCACCCAAATTCCTTGAGACTTACATAAACCAAGGAAAATACAATCCCAATAACCCCATGATTCACGTGCTATGTGCTCATGTGCTCAAACAAACAATTAGCCAATAATCAATAAACCTGAGGTTACACTCCGATAGATACAGAAAAATTTACCGCCTGTCTGGAGGAAGGGGTGATTGGTATATGGTTTCTCTTAGGCGATGAGTAACCTAGATATGATCTTCAAGGTTTCCCTGTCTGGAGTGGGTCTTATCCTTCTGTTGTTGTTTTCATAGGCACTAAACACAGAGTTCAGGGTCCATTGGAAAGGTGGCTGAGCATGATCAGCATGAATAGGCCTAAGATGGAGTCCAGGCCCTATGAATTCCTTCTTCAACATTGCTGACCCCTGACTGTGAGCCCTCATCTATATGATCCCCCAGATTCTTGGGGGGGGGAAGGGGGCCACAGTTCTTAGGCATGTTCTCCCCTCCAGGCTGGCTGAGGTTTAAAGCCACCTTTCTCTTTCCTCCAAATTCCCTCCATATTTTTTCTTTCCAGCTTCAGTGGACAGAGAAAGCCAAGATTCTGGGCAACATCAGAAAGTTCTTTTTTTCACTCAAGCTGTATGAATGGTGAGATATGGTCTTCATTTCATAGAAAAGAAAGAAGACTCAAATGAGGATCATTGGGGCAGTCGTGAGGAGGCGTGCAGCTCGGCCCTGGCAGCACAAGTACTGGGGGCAAGGAGGTTAACAACCTCTGCCTGGGCCCTTCCATGATGTCAAAGGTGGAGGAGGCCAAGAAGCTGGCAGGCTGCGTGGTGGTGGAGAAGGAGGTGAGGAATAACCAAGTGCTGGGAACTGGTAGTGACTCTACAGTTGTCCACATAGTGCAACGAATAGCTAAAAGAGGGAAACGAGGAAATTCAAACCACATTTGTATTCCCACTTCCTTCCAGGCCCATCAGCTTACCCTACAGTATGACTTATCTCTCAGTGAACCAGAGATCAGCCACACCATCGATGGTGCTGATGAAATAGATGCTGACCTCAACCTCACAAGGGCGGTGGAGGCCACCTCACCCAGAAGATTGTGGCCGGCAAAGCCATCCGTTTCATTGTGATCGCTGATTTCAGGAAAGATTCAAAGAACAGCGGGGATCAGTGGCACAAGGGGATTCCCACCGAGGTCATCTGATGGCCTATGTTGCAGTGAGCTGAACCGGGACCCAGAAGTTTGGGGGTGCGATTTAACTTCCGCTGGCTGTCAACAAGACAGGTCGTGTGGTGAGGGATAATGGGAACTTTATCCTGGACTGGAAGTTTGACCGGGTCCACAAATGGAGTAAAGTGAACGCAGCTATCAAAATGATCCCAGGCGTGCTGGACATGGGCCTGTTCATCAATATAGTGGAGCGAGCCTACTTCAGGATGCAGAACAGCTTGGTGAACAGGAGGGAGAAGCTGTTCTGAACCGGCCTTGCAGGAGCGCAGTGTGTTCCTCTCGTGGCCCCAGCCCGCCTCGGAGGCGGCCATGTCTCTCTGAACCTTTGCCTTAATGTGTCTGTGCCCGGTGGACAACTTGAGAGGGTGAGGGGTTGAGGGCTAAATTCAGTCTTCTGAAGCACTGTTATTAAATGTCTTTTTTAAAAGAGAGATATAAATATATATGTGCTAAGACTCTTCAGTCCTGTTGGACTCTGCAACCCCCATGGACTGTAGCCCCCCAGGCTCCTGTGTCCATGGGATTCTCCAGGCAAGAATACTGGAGTGGATTGCTATCTCCTTCTCCAGGGGATCTTCTCGACCCAGGGATCAAACCGGTGTCTCTTATGGCTGCTGCATTGGCAAGTGCGTTCTTTACCACCTAGGAAGCCTTTTATACTTTTTTAGTATTAAAAATACTCAGTTTTTAAAATAAAGTAGAACTCGATTTCATGTTTTCTATGAAACATTTACACACACACACACAAAAGGAAGACTGTTTTTTAAAGTTTTAACTTGAACCTGATGGTTAAGCTTCTGAATATTGGGTTTGTTGAGAAATGTAAGTCAAACTTCTTTTGAAACTGGTGAAATGAAGGGCCCAGCCAGCAGCAGTTCCCTGATGCCTTACTGGAAACATGGGAGTTGGTAACTTTTCTACCACACTTTTATTTTTATGTTTTGTTGTGATTACGCACAATACACAGTTACTTGTTCTAAGATGTGAACTACAAAAGTCTGGCAAGCATAGGGGTGTGGTGTGTGGTGGTGACTCAGAATGTGTAAACTATCAGGGGGAAAATGTGGGGGTTCTTCTGCTGAGGTCAAGGGATTCATTCTGACCTCTTTTGTTGAAGATCATTGGACAGAAACACTTGCCAGTACTGCCAAAGCACTGCTGTGAAACACCTTTAAATGATTGTCT
The DNA here is from genome assembly GCF_014754425.2 of Oryx dammah. NCBI lineage: Eukaryota > Metazoa > Chordata > Mammalia > Artiodactyla > Bovidae > Oryx > Oryx dammah. The sequence goes on along the minus strand of NW_024070213.1, from coordinate 86,767,960 downwards.
TTTTGTTGTTGATATTTTTTCATTCCTTTATTGTTACTTTGCATGATTCGTAGTCAGAGGTTGTTACCTCTTCATATTGTTTGAAAGTTGAAATAAAACAGTACAGTGCCAAAAAAGAGAAAAGGCCAGTATCATTGGGACTCAACACAGCAAGCCTGGAGGACTGGGGAGAGGTGTGGCATCTGCCTGTTGGCAGACAGGGGGCTGAAAATGAGAGAAACTAGAACCCCCTGGTTAGGATGGGAGGAGTTACCCTCTAGTGGGGATTGGGCCGTGGTTTCAAATGTACAGGACACATAGATTCTCTCCCTGACTCCAGTGTTTCCTATCGCACAACCTGGGAGTTATTCTTGAATTCCTCTTTCCCTCCCCTTCCAATTTCTTCTTCACACCTTTTCGTTATCTTTGGAATTCATTTTCTTGCTTCTTCCTCATTACCTTCAACCTAATCTCCCCTAGAGGATTGCAAAAGCCTCCCACCATCTGTTCTCTCTTGCTCTCCACAATAATCCGTTCACCCTATAGCAGCTAGAATAAGCTTTCCAAAATGCAGATCTGATCATATTGCCTCTGTGCCTTGACTTCTCCCCGCCCCAGCTCCCCATCTGATATCACTTTCCCCTTCTTCTCTGCTTTCCAACTCCATTGCCACTCCCAATCCTTGAAACTTGTCATGTTCCTTCTAGTCTCTCTGTCTGGAATACTTCCCAGCATGCCGATTCACACCTCCAAATTGATGTTCACTATTACTTTCTTATAGAGGCCTTCCTTGAACCCCTCTACTCACAACACTCCCTAATCTGAAAAATAAATAAATAAATAAATAAAGTTTCCTTAGTTATGTGCACTCAAAGAACTGTGTTTCCTCAGAGCTTGTATCTCAGTTGGTAATTGTCTATTCACCAATGTGAACATAATATGTCATATTTATAAAACCTGAGCTCTCCTGCTAGACCTCCCTGAAGGTGGCAACCTTTTTATTTTTGGCTTACATTATGTTTTCAGTGCCTTGCATTGTTCCTGGCAGTAGAGGTGTTCAATATTTGTTGAATGAGTCAAGAGATGAATAATTGATCAAATGAATACATGGAGAGACAGCAAAGATCTCCGAGAACAAGTAATATTTGAGCTTCCTTTTCACAAAAGGGAAGGCTCTTCTAGTCACTCAGAACAGTGCTTGCAATGGCTAGGAACACCTCTCTGAAGTGTTCGGAGAAGCGTAAGTCCTCAAGGGTAGATGGAACATAGGATAGTGTGTAATAAAACTAGAAAGATGGTCTGACTGGAGGGAAGGTGGGGGTCACCGCATGCCACTAACAGGTACAGCAAATGTACCACATCCCAACTACTAGATCAGCAGGGATGGCTATTAAAAATATTGTGCGCCTACTATTTGTAAGGCCTTTTGCCAGATGCTCAGTACCCAGAGATGAGTAAGGCTGCAGTCCGAAGGGTGGAGAAACACCAAGCTGGAGGCTGGCTGCTCAGGGGCTTTCTATGATTATAAGGCAGTCGGCACAGCCCCCATCCAAGTTCACATGCCTGGAAACTTGAGTTTGTCAGGCTACCCAGAGTCAGTCTTGGGGTCACACTAATCACATTTATGAGGAATTCAGTGATTTATGAACAACGTACCTTCTGGTACCAAAATACTTATGTTTGCTCCTCAGGGCACTACCTTCACAGAATCAACATACAAGGGAGATTGATTTTATAGCATAAAAGCCTTTAAAAGAGCTGATAATCAGAGTATCTGCCACACTTATAATAGCATCTAACCTATTTTCTATAGAGCAGTCCGTGACCTGCTTTTGTTTGTCTTTGCTGGACCTCGAATATGGGGAGTTGCAAGCCACTTCTCTTGCTTTATTCTATCACCTCCCTTTTTACTCCATGTTTTCTCCCATAGACGGCACTATAATGTGACTGATATGTTTTTAATTATGCATGTGAATAAAATGGGGCTTCCCAGGTGGCGCTAGTGGTAAAGAACCCTCCTGCCAGCGCAGGAGACGTAAGAGACACAGTCGATCTCTGGATTGGGAAGATCTCCTGGAGGAGGGCATGGCAACCCACTGCAGTACTCTTGTCTGGAAAATCCCCATGGACAGATGAGCCTGGCAGGCTACAGTCCATAGGGCTGCAAAGAGTTGGACACGACTGAAGCGACTTAGCACATGCATTTATAAAATATGTAGGGTTGTATATTTGTTTCCTATTGCTACTGTAACAAATTACCACAAATTTAGTGACTCAAAATAATGCAAATTTATTCCCTGGGGGTCAGAAGTCTAATATCAAGGTTTGGCCTGGATTCATTCCTTCTGGGGGCTTCAGAGGACACTCTGTTTGCTTGCCCTTTTCAGCTACTAGAGGTTGCCAGCATTCCTTAGCTTGTTGCCCCTTCTTCCATCATTCTAACTTCTTGCTTCTGTTGTCACATTTACTTCACACTGTGATCTCCTGCCTCCCTCTCATGAAGACTTTGTGATTATATTGGTCTGACCCATGTAATCTAGGATAATCTCCCCATATAAAGATCCTTAACTACATCTGCAAAGTCCCTTTTGCCATATAAGATGTTAATAACTTAGAGATTCAGAGGATTAAGATGTGGACATCTTTGGGGATTCATTGCTCAATGTACTACAGGTTATTGAGTGTATGTGTTTTTAATTTGCACAAACAACATTGCCATATGTGTGTGTGTGTGTGTGTGTGTGTGTATTTGGAAAAGGAAATGGTAACCCACTTCAATATTTCTTGCCTGGAAAATTCCATGGACAGAGGAGCCGGGAATGCTACAGTCCATGGAGTTGAAAAGAGTAGAACATGACTGAGCATGTGCAAACTATGTTTCTTTTTTTTTCTTTTTTTCCTGCCATGCTGTGCAGCATGCAGAACTTCCCCTGACCAGGGATCAGATCTGTGCCCCTTGCAGTGAAAGCACAGTCTTTAAAATTTTTTTAAATTTATTTATGGCTGCACTGGGTCTTCGCTGCTGTGTGGGCTTTCCTCTAGCTGTGCCGAGCGGGGGCTACTCTCTAGTTGTGGTGTGCAGGCTTGTCATTGCGATGGCTTCTCTTGTTGCAGAGCATGGACTCTAGGGCGAGTGGGCTTCAATAGCTGTGGCACGAGGGCTCCGTAGTTGTGGTTCCGGGCTCCAGAGCAGTCGCTCAATAGTTGTGGTGCAGGAGATTAGTTACTCTGTGGCACTTGGGATCTTTCTGGATCAAGGATTGAACTTGCGCCTTCTGAATTGGCAGCTGGATTTTTTTTTTTCCCACTGAGTTATCAGGGAAGCCTGAAAGCATAGTCTTAACCACTGGACCACCAGGGAAGTCCCATATGATTTGATTTTTACTTTTTTTTTTTTGTTTGTCAACTCTGTTTCTAGGATCAATCCTTAGTGCTGTAAATAATCTAATTCATTGCTTTTGATAACTGCATAGGATTCCATGGTAAGCATCCATTATGCTTTGCTTATTTATTCCCTATTTCTACTAATAGTGCTAGAGAATCATCATATGTTGCCCCGTGCAAACCTGTTCATGAATTTTTCTGGGACATATACACAGGAATGGAATTTCTGAATCATGAAATTTATGAAAACTTAATTTCACTAAGTACTTCCAGATCATTTATTCCAAAAGTCTGAAGCTCTTTACACTCTTGATGTATGAGTGTGTTACACATCGAAAGCTGATAGATGCTTTTTTTTTTTTTTCTGATAGATGCTTTTAATGTTACTTGAAAGTTATTACCTCTGTCCTTTCCAACATTTGATGTTGTACAATGTCTAATGTTTACAATTAAATGGGTGTTAAGTGAACAATTGGTTATTTTAAATTGTATTTCTCTAATTACTAGTAAGTTTGAATGTTACTTCATGTTCTTATTAGCCCATAGAGATCTCCTTCTGTGAAATGCCTCCTTGTATCCTCTGTGCATTTTTTCCTATTAGTTTTCCTGTCTTTATTCCTGGTGATTTATAAGATGCCACTGTGTATTCTGCATATTAATCCCATGTCCACTTTAGACATTGCAAATATTTCCTTTAGGTCTGTAGTGAAATATAATTGATTTTCTATCTTGTAACCTTAATGAACTTCTTGGTTTTCCTAGTTTGTCAATTGATTCTGTTGGGTTTTCTATAGACATAATTATGTCTTCTGCAAATCAAAACAGTTTTATAAATTCCCTTTCGGTCTTACTCTTTGTTGAGCTTTTTTGTTTTGTTTTATTTGACTTTGCTGGTTTATTTCTTACATCACTGTAGTGAACTTCCAACATTATATTAAACAGTAACAGTGCCTTGACCTTGACTTGTGAGAATCCAGCTAAAGTTTCTCCAAAGGATGGCCTTTTTTTGTGAGACAATCTGAAACTTAAGAAAAATTGCATGAGTGGTACACACAAAATTTTTTCTCAGCCATTTCAGAGTAAGTTGCCAATATGTTGCCTTATCTCCCCCCAGTACTTTAGGGCATATTTCCTGCTAACAAAGACATTCTCCTGCATGACTACAGTGCAGCCATCAAAATCAGGGAAAGAGCACCTATACATTCCTGTCATCTAACCTTCAGACCCCATTCAAGTTCTGCCAGTTTTCTAAGTGATGTCCTTTATAGTAAAAGAATTTGGTCCACAGTCATGAGTTGCATTTAGTTGTCGTGTCTCTTTAGTCTCCTTCAATCTGGAACAGTTCCTCATTAAAAAAAAAAAAGTTTATTTATTTATTTGGCTGCATCAGGTCTTAGTTGCAGCATGCAGAATTTTTAGTTGTGGCATGCAAGCTCTTAGTTGCAGCATGTGGGATCTCGTTCAGGGATCAAAGCCCAGTCCCCTGCACTGAGTGTTCAGAGTCTTAGCCACTGCACCACCAGGGAAGTTCCCAGTTCTTCATTCTCTACTTTCATTACCTGACACTTTTGAGAATGACACGCCAGCTATTTGCAGAATGTCTTTAAATTTGGGTTTGTCCTGATGTTTCCTCATAGTTAGACTCAGGGTATGCATCTCTGACAGGACTGTCACAGAAATGATGCTGTTTTCCTTCAGCTTCATTCTATCAGGTGGTGCCTGTGTCCATTTTTCCTGGAACTCTGATTATTTGATTGAAGTGGTATCTGCCAGGTTTCTTCACTATAGATCACTCTTAATCTTTTGTAATTAATATTTAGGGTGAAGTATTTTAACATTGAAATTGAGCCACCTTCCCAGGTGGCTCAGTGGTAGAGAATTTGTCTGCCAATGCAGGAGACTTAGGTTTGATCCCTGGGCTTGGGAAGATCCCCTAGAGAAGGGACTGGCAACCCTCTCTAGTATTCTTGCCTGGGAAATCCCATGGACAGAAGAACCTGGCTGGCTACAGTCCATGGGGTCAAAAAAAGAGTCAGACACGACTTAGCGACTCAACAACAACTTTAATACTATGTAAATATTCCATTCCTCATAAAAACTTTCACTTTATTTACTAACTATATCACCATGTATTCATAAATTCCTATTATATTCAGTGGACTGTTATTCCATTACTAATATTACTTATCCTGTTCCCCAAGTCATTTCTAATTTGGTCAGCGGGAGCCCTTTCAAGTTTTCCACTGTATCCTTTCAGCATGTTTGTATTCTTTAGCATTCAGCATTTTTTAGCTTTTTTTTTTTTTCCTTTCTGGCACAGAAACATGTTTCAGGCTCAATTTATACTTTCCCTGCATCAGCTCTGGAATCAGCCATTTCTCCAAGGAGCCCTGGTTCCTTTTAGAGGAGAATGTTATTTAGAAACCAAGAGCTGGACACTAGCTGTGCTCATAGCTATTAGGGTATTTCTAACCCCCAGACCCTCTCAGTAGACAGAGCTGAGGCATATATTCTATACAGACACACACACACACGTGCACAAATTCAGTACATTTACATCTGTATTTCTATATCTAAATGTATTGAAAACCATGAGTTCAAGACTGGTATTTTGTTTTAATAAACCATGTCATTCACCTGCTCGAAAATACTTCAAAGGCTTTTACTGTCCTTACCAGATGTCTTAGGAACTTGCCAAAATAAGGTAGGCTCTCTTCTCTTTGCCAGAGTCCAGTTAATGAATTGAGATTTTAAATTTCACAATAAAAAGAGATCAGCCAAAAAGGGATTTTTCTATAGTTGCTTTATTTGAAGATTCATATACCCAAGGGCTCCCCTGATGGCTCAGTGGTAAAGAATCCACCTGCCAATGCAGGAGACTCGGGTTCAATTCCTAATCTGGGAAGATCCCATATTCAGCAGGGCCACTAAGCCAGTGTGCCAACCATTGAGCCCATGCCCTAGAGACCGGGAGCCACAACTGCCAAGTCTGTGTGCCGCGACTGCGGAAGCCCACACACCCTAGAGCCCATGCTCTGCTACAAGAGAAGCTGCTGAAATGAAAAGACCACGTACCACAGCCAGAGAGTGGCCCCCGCTCGCCTCAACTGGACAGGAAGCCAGCACAGTCCCGAAGACCCAGCACAGCCAAAACTAACTAAATTTATTTTTTTAAGTAATATACCCAACAGACATAACCTACTGTGGTTTCTTAGCCCTCTGCTGGAGAGGTTTATTCTTTCATTTCAAATATTTGAGACTCCTTTTTGTCTTAAAAGGAGTAGCAAAGGTTCACTTACAGTCAAGCTCTATGGGCCTGACCTGGTAACTCATTCCTAGAACAAAAGTGCTAGTATTCCTCTTTTAAAATCCTGACTAGCACAGAATTGACTGACAATGATGATGATCATTTGCAACTTTTCTTTCCTCATTTTAGATATTAAGAAGCAAGCATTTTCTAAATCAAAGCTATAATGAGGTGCTACCTCACACCAGTCAGAATGGTCATCATTAAAAAGGCTACAAATAACAGGACTTCCCTGGTAGTACAGTGGCTAAGAATCCACCTTGCAATTCCAGGGACACTGGTTCAGTCCTTGGTCTGAGAAGATTCCACATGCCGCTGGCAACTAAGCCGCGAGCCCGTGAGCTGCAGCCCCTGAAGTCCCGGGGCCGAGAGGCCAGGCTCCGCATCCAGAGAGACCACCACAATGAGAGGCCCACACCACAGCCAGAGAGGAGCCCCGCTCGCTGCAGCTAGAGAAAACCTGTGCACAGGCAAAGAAGGCCCAGTGCAACCAAAAATAGGCACATACATATTTTCCTAAAGTCTATAAATGACAAATGTTGGAGAGGGTGTGGAGAAAAAGGAATCCTTGTACACTGTTGGTGACAATGTAAGTTGGTACAGTCACTATGGAAAACAGTATGGAGATTCCTTAAAAAAAATAAAAAGAGTTACCATAGGATCTAGCTATCCCACCCCTGGACATATATTTGGAGAAAACTCTAATTTGTAAAGACATATGCACCCCAGTGTTCATAGCAGCACTATTTACAAGTTAAGACATAGAGACAGCCTACATGTCTTTCAACAGATGAATGGATAAAAAGATGTGGTACATATATACAATGGATACTACTTAGCCATTGAAAAGAATTAAATAATGCCACTTATATCACCCTGCTTATTTAACTTATATGCAGAGTACATCATGAGAAACCCTGGGCTGGAAGAAACACAAGCTGGAATCAAGATTGCTGGGAGAAATATCAATAACCTCAGATATGCAGATGACACCACCCTTATGGCAGAAAGTGAAGAGGAACTAAAAAGCCTCTTGATAAAAGTGGAAGAGGAGAGGGAAAAAGTTGGCTTAAAGCTCAACATTCAGAAAACTAAGATCATGGCATCCGGTCCCATCACTTCATGGGAAATAGATGGGGAAACAGTGGAAACAGTGTCAGACTTTATTTCTGGGGGCTCCAAAATCACTGCAGATGGTGACTACAGCCATGAAATTAAAAGAAGCTTACTCCTTGGAAGAAAAGTTATGACCAACCTAAATAGTATATTCAAAAGCAGAGACATTTCTTTGCCAACTAAGGTCCGTCTAGTCAAGGCTATGGTTTTTCCTGTGGTCATGTATGGATGTGAGAGTTGGACTGTGAAGAAGGCTGAGCACTGAAGAATTGATGCTTTTGAACTGTGGTGTTGGAGAAGACTCTTGAGAGTCCCTTGGACTGCAAGGAGATCCAACCTGTCCATTCTGAAGGAGATCAGCCCTAGGATTTCTTTGGAAGGAATGATGCTAAAGCTGAAACTCCAGTACTTTGGCCACCTCATGAGAAGAGTTGACTCATTGGAAAAGACTTTGATGCTGGGAGGGATTTGGGGCAGGAGGAGAAGGGGACGACCGAGGATGAGATGGCTGGATGGCATCACGGACTCGATGGATGTGAGTCTGAGTGAACTCCAGGAGATGGTGATGGACAGGGAGGCCTGGCGTGCTGCGATTCATGAGGTCGCAAAGAGTCGGACACGACTGAGCGACTGAACTGAACTGAACTGAACTGATGACAACAAGGGTGCAACTAAAGATTATCATACTAAGTGAAATAAGTCAGAGAAAGAAAAATACCATATCACTTACATGTGAAATCAAAATATGATACAAATGAATTATTTACAAAACAGAAACAGACTCACAGACATAGAAAACAAACTTCTGGTTGCCAAAAGGGAAAGGAGGTGGGGGAGGGATAAATTAGGAGTGTGAGATTAACATATACACACTGCTATGTAGATTAACTATCAAGGTCTTACTGTATAGCACAGGGAGCTATATTCAATATCCTGTAATAAACCACAATGGAAAAGAAAGAAAAAAAAACAAGCATTTTCTATTCTCTAACATAAACTTTTAAACGTAGTAAATATATGAGTCTAGGCAAAGAGATAAAAGAATTTTGCTGTATGTTGTAAAATGTATAAATTATCTCTTGGGCTAGACAGACCTTAATCCAGTAACAATAGTGATATTTTATTAGCCCATTTCTCCTTCAGAAAAAGAAAGATTGTAATAGGGTTTATTATAAAGATAAGCTCCATGTAACAGTGGCTTAAATGAGAGAGAAATTTATCTTTCACTTAAATAATCCTATAATATGCTATAGTTGTGCAGGTTGTGTTGTGCGGAAAGGGAGTGCTAAGGAATGAATTGCATCCCCCCAAATTCATATGTTGAAGACCTAACCCCCCATGTGATGGTTACCTGGAGATGGAGCCTATGGGAGATTAGTTAGGTTTATGTGGGGTCATAAGGGTGGATTTCGCATGACGAGATTAGTGCCCTTGTAAGATAAGACATCAGAGAACTTGCTCTTCCTTTGCCCCACCCAGATGAAGGCACAGTGAGAAGACAGCTGTCTACCAGCCAGAAACAGAGCCCTCACTAGAAGCTGACCATGCTGACGCTTTAATCTTGGACTTGTCACCTCTGGAACTGTGAGGATATTCATTTCTGTTGTTTTAAGCCACCCAGTCATAATATTTTGAATGGATTTGGCATCTTTGTCAAAAATTAACTGACCATAGAGATGTGGGTTTATTTCTGGACTCTCGGTTCTATTGCATTGGCGTGTATGCCTACCCTATGACAACATCATACTATTTTGATTACTTTAGCTGTAATAAGTTTTGAAGTCTAGAAGTGTGAGTCCTCCAACCTTGTTCTTTTTCTCAAGATTGTTTTGTCTATTCAGGCCTTTTGCCATTACATGCAAATTGGAGGATCAGCTTTTCCATTTCTGAAAAAAATCCTCTTTTTTACTTTTAAAGTCAAATTTATTTTCTCTCTTTCACAGAGTTGGCTTTCTTGAAATATTTAGTGATTCTTAATTATGTGCTCACTTTTGTAACTGTTATTACTGGTTAGACTCTCTTCCTTTTCTCTCTTTCTCTCTCTTTGCCATACCATGCAGTTTGCTGGATCTTAATTTCCTAACCACGAATGATCGAACCCATGCCAATGCAGTGAAAGCTCGGAATCCTAACCACTGCACCACCAGGGAACTGCCAGTCTTGCTTTTCTTTTAAAGAGCCCACATAGGGTGAGGAAGGTGTCACTTCACAGGCTAGTTTCACTGTTGGGCTATTTTCAGTGAAAAGAGGGAAGGAGTAGGGCATGCCTTCCATCGCTGCTGCAGGGATCAAGGCAATGGGTTGTTGCTCCTTTGATACTTCAATGTAATTATCTTGTTTATTTCTCCTGGTCTGCTTCTTCTAGCATTTGGGGATGGAACATCCTTTGTGCTACTCCTCATCTCCACAGAAAAGCTCTTCTGTCAAGAGTTCTGCACTGTAGTTTACCTTTCCAGCTACCCATTGCCTGTGGCAGAAAGCTTCTGAGATAGGCCACAGCAATCCCTGCTACCTGGTGGATGTGCCCCTCTGTCGTCCCCTCCCCTTGAGGGCGACTTGGAAGTAGAATATGACAGAGTGATGTGATGTTACCTCCAAGGCTGAGGGATAAAAAGACTGTTGTTCTGTCTTGGGTGCTCTCTCTTTGAAAAACTCACCCTTGGGAGGAAACCAGCTGCCGGTCCAGGAAGCCGCCCGATGAATTATGAACCTCCCTAGCAAGCCCCTGTAATTGTATAATCTAATTCTTTGCAGTGAGTCTCTCAATATATACCTCCCGCTGGTTATGCCTCTCTGGATGCACCCTGACTGATGCAGATTTTGGTACCTCAGAATGGATGCTGTAACCAATACCTAAAATTCTGTGAAACCAACTTTGAAATTTGGTGATGTAGAAAGTCTGGAATAACTTTGAGGAGCATAATAGAAACTCTGCGATAGACTTCAATACCAGGGTTGAAACTGTTAGATAAATAAACTATTTATTAAAACTAGGGGGAAAAGCCCTAGCTTGCTTTGAACAGACTGTTAGTAGAAATATGAATATCAACTCTCCTATTGAGGGCTCAGAAAGAAGCAAGGAGCATTGTAGAAAATATTTGCATTACTTTAGAAAATACATAAATCATCACAAAGCGACTGTTGGTGGAAATATGAACATTAAAGGTGCTGTTGGCATTGAGGACTCAGAAGCAAATGAGAAACATGCTATTGGAAAACAGAAGAGAGGAACTGTTTTTTATTTGGCAGAGAACGCTTAGCAGAATTGTGTCTTACATTTATGTGAAAGGCAGAATTTGTAACAATGAACATGGGTATTTAGCTTTCTTGCTAAGTGTTGAAGGTGGCACCTGGTTTCTTGCTGCTTACAGTAAAATCTGAAAGGGAAGAGATAAATTGAAGGAAGAAATGTTAAGCAAGAAAAGAATCAGAATGTGGTATTTGGGAAATTCTTGGCCTACCCATATTGCAAAAGATGATAAAATTAGGTCATTTACTGTCTGGAAAGTGTGCCCTGAGGAGAAATATAAGAATATAACTCAACAATCTTCTGTCAGTGCCTGAAAGTGAAAGTGAAGGTCACTCAGTGGTGTCCGACTCTGCGACCCTATGGACTACTACACAGTCCATGGGATTCTCCAGGCCAGAATACTGGAGTGGGTAGCTGTTTCCTTCTCCAGGGGATCTTCCCAACCCAGGGATCGAACCCAGGCCTCCCACATTGCAGCAGATTCTTTACCAGCTGGGCCAACCGGGAAGCCCAAGAGCTAGGGTAGCCTAGCCCTTCTCCAGAGGATTTTCCCAACCCAGGAATCAAACCAGGGTCTCCTGCATTGCAGATGGATTCTTTACCAACTAGGAAGCATCAAAAGTCAAGGTATTCAGTCACACAAAGGATCATTTGGAGAGATTAGCCATGTGACTCATGGACCTCCTTAGCCATCTGAGCAAAAACCAAGCAAAGAAATGGGATTATCCAAAAAGATTTGTGAAAGTTCTTTTTGTCTAATAGGGTAAATCCCAGAGACATACACAGGAAACCCACACAGTTCTTAAGGATGTCACACAAGCAGAGACACTGCCAGCTTGTAGTGAAAGGGACAGATAGAGGGCAAAATGGAAGAAAGCTGTCAGTTCAGTTCAGTTCAGTCGCTCAGTCGTGTCCGACTCTTTGCGACCCCATGAATTGCAGCACGCCAGGCCTCCCTGTCATTCAACAACTCCCGGAGTTCACTCAGATTCATGTCCATCGAGTCAGTGATGCCATCCAGCCATCTCATCCTCGGTCGTCCCCTCCTCCTGCCCCCAATCCCTCCCAGCATCAAAGTCTTGTCCAATGAGTCAACTCTTCGCATGACGTGGCCAGAGTACTGGAGTTTCAGCTTTAGCATCATTCCTTCCAAAGAAATCCCAGGGCTGATCTCCTTCAGAATGGACTGGTTGGATCTCATTGCAGTCCAAGGGACTCTCAAGAGTCTTCTCCAACACCACAGTTCAAAAGCATCAATTCTTCAGTGTTCAGCCTTCTTCACAGTCCAACTCTCACATCCATACATGACCACTGGAAAAACCAAATAGCCTTGACTAGACAGACCTTAGGCGGGAAAGTAATGTCTCTGCTTTTGAATATGCTATCTAGGTTGGTCATAACTTTTCTTCCAAGGAGTAAGCATCCTTTAATTTCATGGCTGCAGTCACCATCTGCAGTGATTTTGGAGCCCAAAAAAATAGTCTGACACTGTTTCCACTGTTTCCCCATCTATTTCCCATGAAGTGATGGGACCGGATGCCATGATCTTCGTTTTCTGAATGTTGAGCTTTAAGCCAACTTTTTCGCTCTCCTCTTCCACTTTCATCAGGAGGCTTTTTAGTTCCTCTTCACTTTCTGCCATAAGGGTGGAGTCATCTGCATATCTGAGGTTATTGATATTCTCCCGGCAATCTTGATTCCAGCTTGTGTTTCTTCCAGTCCAGCGTTTCTCATGATGTACTCTGCATATAAGTTAAATAAGCAGGGTGACAATATACAGCCTTGACGTACTCCTTTTCCTATTTGGAACCAGTCTGTTGTTCCATGTCCAGTTCTAACTGTTGCTTTCTGACTTGCATACAGGTTTCTCAAGAGGCAGGTCAGGTGGTCTGGTATTCCCATCTCTTTCAGAATTTTCCACAGTTTATTGTGATCCACACAGTCAAAGGCTTTGGCATAGTCAATAAAGCAGAAATAGATGTTTTTTTGGAACTCTCTTGCTTTTTCCATGATCCAGAGGATGTTGGCAATTTGATCTCTGGTTCCTCTGCCTTTTCTAAAACCAGCTTGAACATCTGGAAGTTCACAGTTCACGTATTGCTGAAGCCTGGCTTGGAGAATTTTGAGCATTACTTTACTAGTGTGTGAGATGAGTGCAATTGTGCGGTAGTTTGAGCACTTTTTGGCATTGCCTTTCTTTGGGATTGGAATGAAAATTGACCTTTTCCAGTCCTGTGGCCACTGCTGAGTTTTCCAAATTTGCTGGCATGTTGAGTGCAGCACTTTCACAGCATCATCTTTCAGGATTTGAAATAGCTCCACTGGAATTCCATCACCTCCACTAGCTTTGTTCATAGTGATGCTTTCTAAGGCCCACTTGACTTCACATTCCAGGATGTCTGGCTCTAGGTGAGTGATCACACCATCGTGATTATCTGGGTTGTGAAGATCTTTTTGTACAGTTCTTCTGTGTATTCTTGCCACCTCTTCTTAGTATCTTCTCTTCTGTTAGGTCCATAGCATTTCTGTCCTTTATTGAGCCCATCTTTGCATGAAATGTTCCCGTGGTACCTCTAAT
>NW_024070213.1:86718801-86754336 GCF_014754425.2 Oryx dammah | reverse complement strand
AGCATCGGACCTTGCTTCTATCACCAGTCACATCCACACCTGGGTATTGTTTTTGCTTTGGCTCCATCCCTTCATTCTTTCTGGAATTATTTCTCCACTGATCTCCAGTAGCATATTGGGCACCTACTGACCTGGGGAGTTCCACTTTCAGTATCCTATCATTTTGCCTTTTCATACTGTTCATGGGGTTCTCAGGGCAAGAATACTGAAGTGGCTTGCCATTCTCTTCTCCAGTGGACCACATTCTGTCAGACCTCTCCACCATGACCCGCCCCTCTTGGGTTGCCCCGAAGGCATGGCTTAGTTTCACTGAGTTAGACAAGGCTGTGGTCCTAGTGTGATTAGATTGACTAGTTTTCTGTGAGTATGGTTTCAGTGTGTCTGCCCTCTGATGCCCTCTTGCAACACCTACCATCTTACTTGGGTTTCTCTTATCTTGGGTGTGGGGTATCTCTTCACGGCTGCTCCAGCAAAGCACAGCTGCTGTTTCTTACCTTGGACGAGGGGTATCTCCTTGCCGCCGTTCCTGACCTTCAACGTGGGATAGCTCCTCTAGGCCCTCCTGTGCCTGCGCAGCCACCGCTCCTGGGTTGCTCCTCCCGGCCGCCGGCTGTGGCCTCGGGTGTGGGTGGCTCCTCCCAGCTGCCGCCCCTGGCCTCGGGCTCGGGGTGGCTCCTCAGGGTCACGGCCCCTGACCTCGGACGCGGGGTGGCTCCTCAGGGTCACGGCCCCTGACCTCGGACGCGGGGTAGCTCCTCTCGGCCGCACTTGGTGCGCCGGCTCGCCACAGCCGCCTGCGCTTAGTGTGGTTTGTTACAGTAGTAATAAGAATTAACCCAGTATGAATCAGTGGGCAACACATGCTCAAGCTGTCCCCTTGAAACAGAAAACAAAAACAAATGTTTGACATGTACACTGTTGAAGGATCACTAGAACTGTGATCCCTGGTTTATAATTTATAACGGGTCCCTCCTAAGGCGAGCAGTTTCAGGAGGCCATACTCAGAACCACGTCACCTCATTCTCCTGCCTACGCTGTGGCCAAGTTCACTCAGTTCTGCGCAAATCTTCTCATTTAATCTTCATGACAAGCCTAGGAAATGATTGTTGTCTCCATTTTACAGACGAGGAAATGGAGGCAAACATATCTTTTCCAAGGTGAACTGGTAAGAAGACACAAGATTTAAATGCAGATTCTTAGCCACTGTACCATCTGGTGAGTAAAAATTGCTCTGTTCACACTCTTTCATTGGCTTAAAAAATATTTGTTTATCCAGTGGTTAAGACTTTGCCTTCCAGTGTAATGGGTTCAGGTTCAATACCGGGTCAGGGAGCTAAGATTCCACATGTCTCTCGGCCAAAAAAACATAAAACAGAAACAAAATTTTAACAAATTCAACAAAGACTTCTAAAATGTGTATGTGTTCACTTGCTCAGTCTGTCCAGCTCTTTGCAACCCCATGGACTGTAGCCCACTAGGCTCCTTTGTCTATCGGATTTTCCAAACAAGAATACTGGAGTGGGTTTCCATTTCCTCCACCGGGGGATCTTTCCCCACCCAGGGATCAAACCATCCTCTCCTGTGTTGGCAGGCAGATTCTTTTACCACTGAGCCGTCTGGGAAGCTCAAAGACTTTTAAAAATAAGTCCACACCAAAAGATTTTTTAACAAAATAAATCTGCTTAAGCTCTGAGATTCTATGACAAGTATAATTGTCAAAGATTTAGGAACAAACACAACTGACCTTTGTTATGCATTGAACAACGTTTGTTACCCGTGGGAGCGGAAGTGCACAGGACGCGGGAAGCCCGTCGGCTTTTGGATATCTCTCAGTGTGTCTTGTAGAGGGCAAGGAGAGCGTCAATGAACCTGTCAAGGCTGGTAAAGTGAACATCTTCTGTGATAGGAGGTAAGAGCAGAACCAGAGAAAGCTCCGGAAGTCAGTGCACCGCTGCTCTCAGGCCATGGCAGCTGTAGGACAATTGAAGCCCCAAGTAAGAAGAGACTATGAGTCTGCAAGAGCCAGGGAGAGGGTGCGGCCATGTGCTCCTTGTGACAATAGCAACAGAGGCAGTAGGACCGCGGGGCAGGGAGCCTTGTGCTCCTGCCGCCAAGGTGGCTTCCTGTCACTTGCCACGCTCAGTGAGGCCCGACGGGGCTGCAGAGCGCATGTCTCACACGTGTTGCTCGGGGCCTGGGAAGTGACTCCCACTCCACCCCAGGCAGCTGCAATTCTTGGCCTCCTTATTCCCATGTGTAACATCACAATGAGCTCCCTTTACCTGAGATATTGGGTTAGTCTCTATTCTTCCCAAATCAGATAACTGAACCCCCAGGAGGTGGCCCCTGAGGAATCATTCCTCCACCACCGCGGGCACCCACCTGGGGTCCAGGACACCTGCCACAACCAGTGCCCTCTAGGAACGGCTAAGTCACTGTGGCCACATCCTCACTTTTGAGGTGACCTTCTTACAAGCTGACATGAAAACCACCTCCCTTCTTCCAACAAGCAGGGCACAATAAAATCAATGCGGTATGATCTTTCTTAATTACAATCAAATCCCGGCCCTGTCTTCTTGAGGTTAACATCAGATCCCTTGATTAGAATTGGATTTTGAGTTTTCCTCAAATTCTTCAGTCACAGCCAAGTCTGAGGTTGTACCATTTCAATAGGTGGCTGGGTCCACTTGTGACAAATTGATTCTTTCTAATTCTCCCCAGCACTGAAACACAGTCAAATCTTGTCTTTTTCAGTTGTTCACCCAAAATCCAAGATAAAAAATGTATTTTGCATGAAAATCTAGAACATACATATATAAATACATTGAAAATAAAATGTTCACAATACCCTAAAGTTTTCTATTCTCTTTATTTTATTAAAATATTTGACTTGACCCCAAAATATTTATTATACTATTTCATGACCTGCAGTTTGAGAGTTATTGGTGTATTTTCTCCTTTCTTCAAACTTTTGGTTCTCAAACACAGATCTTTCCTGGCTCCAGGTGTTTCTTGTCTTTTAACAAACACCTCGGGAGAGAGTGGCCTGCTCTTCACTCCCTCAGCTCTCACTCACTCTTCAGTTGACAATTTTGTCTCTGATGGTACCCTGACCTGAAGCTGCCCTCAGGAGGTCTAATATCTTCCTTGACGATAAGCCTGAATTTCCCAGCTCTTAGCTAACTTGTGTCCCCAGCATCCTCCCATGTGACTAGCCATTCCCTCCTGAAAGTTCTCTCTTGCTGTGGCTTCCTAAGTAAGGCCTTCTACCATTTCTGCCAGTTAGTAAGGCCTTCTACCATTTCTTCCTCTGCTCCTCTATGCATCTCCCCATGGCCCTTCTCTTTTCTCACTTAATACACCATTCTTTTCTTTAAGATTTTATTTTCAGCTGTGCTGGGTCTTTGTTGCTTCGCACAGGCTTTCTCTCATCACAGCAAGTGGGGGCCGCGCTTCCTTACAGTGCACCAGTTTCTCCCTGAGGTGGCTTCTCTTGTTGCTGAGCACAGGTTCTAGGGCACGTTGCCCCAGAGCACGTGGGATTTTCCTGGACCAGGGATCGAACCCAGGTCCCCTGCATAGGCAGGAGGATTCTTAACCACTGGACCACCAAGGAAGTCCCAATACACTGTTCTTGAGTGGTTTCATTTTTCTCTCATATGGAACACCTGAGAGGCCCTTCTCCTCAGCACAAACCCTTCCTTCTATCCAGTACAAAGCCAGCCACAGATTTTGATGTGAAAGTTTCCAAATTGGAATTTTTGCTCACTTGAAAATCTAAACATTTGAAATTCCAAAGTTTTTGTCTGCTTTTCTGCAGTGATATTTCTCCTCTGATGTTATAAACACCACTGAATGAAGAGGAGAGAAGGCAAGGGGTATAAGGAATGTGTGTGAAGGGTGACAGTGGTGGGAACCTTGCAATCTTTGCAGTAGATATTGTGGTTAATCCTCAGCATCCATTCCGTATTAGATGATTAGCCCAAGTCAGTAAGTGGCTTCCCCTGGTGAATGTTACTGCTCTAGGAACAGACATACCTGTGATCCTTGCCAGACAGCCTGAAGGAAAGGACTTAAATCTCATACCTGGGAGGAAGGTTTTCGTTTTCCTTCACTGGATAGGAAAACAGAAGCATCACCCAGTAGCTGCTGGCACCCTGCTTTGGACCATGAAGAGAACCATCCCAAGGATGAAACTGCCCTCCAAGGAGGAAGGCTGAGCAGAACCATGGACAGAGCCTGGGTCCTTGACTTTAGAGTAAGTCCCCTACATACATACCAAGGAGTCCCATTCAGAGAGTGCATTCCTAAGTCTGATTTGTTTGTAAGTCCAACAAAGTTAGCCTAGACACCCAACTAAAACAATCAGCTGTAGTATACTGTAGTATAACAGGTTTCTAATATTTTCACACAAATAATACATGAAAAACACAAAAAATAAGAAAAACATTAAATCTTACAGTACTGTACAGTACCTGAAAAAGTACAGAGTACAGTACAACAGCTGGCCCGTTCACATCTTTGAAAGTTCATACGTAGAGGACTTAACTGAGTAAGCTACTGAACCAACCTCAGAGCCCACCTACCTCTGGCTTCTGGTTACACGAGATACATGTTTAATTTCTTTCTCTTAAAAAATGAGGTTATTGTCACTTGTAGCCAAGAGCATCTGATAGATTCAGTATCTCAAAATATTCCATCACACTTGAACTCCAAACCTGTGGACTCAACTGCCTGCCAGCCCTTCCCCTTGGCTGTTTCATAGCATCTCACCCTCCATGAGTCAAAACTAATTTTGCTGTCTAGGGCCCCCTCATTGCCCTACACCAGTCTTCCCTGTTTCTATGAAACGTCCCGCCATCTGTCTGCTTGTTCCCTTTAAAACCTTGGATCACCTTTGCTATTTCCCTTTCTCTCACACTGGAAATCACCCCTTAGGGTGACAGTTCTCAAATCTGTCCACCTCTTTGCCCACAGTCATCTCTTGCATGTTTCACTGCAACAGCTTCTGAGCTGGTCTTCCATCTCCTTCTAACTCTTTCTGCACCCTACAGCCAGAGTGATCTTTCTAAAATACGGGTCTAAATACTTCACCCATTAAATCCTTTTCTTTCCTTTATCCTTAGAATAAATTCTGAGTGCCTTAATATGTCATATAAGGTCCTCAGTGACTTGGCCCTCATCGCCCTTCCAACCCCAACACCATTCCTTCCTTTCTAGCCTTCATTTCAGCAACATAGAACTACTTTTACTTTGCAAACTCCCTCTCTCTCATCTTCTGGCTTATGTGTCTGCCTAGAAAGTCGCCCTCCTCTTCCTGCTTCACCTGAGTAACGCCTACTTGTTCTTCCGTGTTCGTTGCGATGGTGCCTCCTTTGGGAAGCCGTCCCTACCCCAAGACTGGATTATGTGATGTGCTCTTCTTCATGTTCCCCCAACACTATCTCCTTATCCCAGTCACATCACTCATCACAGGGTTGAACTATATGCTTATTTGTCTATGTCCCCCACCCAGACTGTGAGTTCTGGCTTACTCTCTGCACCTCGCACTATAATTGAGTGAGGAAAATCAGTCTAAATTCAGAAGTGGATTTTGACTTCAAGACAAGGGTGGGATGGAATGGAGTGGAGGACAGCATGGAAATAGATATTCCAAGCATGGGGAGGAGTGATGGCAGCAGAATCTGATCTGCTTGCTAAGTGTGTGGAACTGACTCGTGTGGGTGGCAGGGCTATGCCAGGGGAAAGGGCTACTGAGGCAGAAAATGTAACCCAGGCAAGCGCTGAGAGTGGCCTTGACCAGTGGGGTGGCAGTGGGGACAGGGAGAGCCAGACAAGCTTGAAACAGCTATGAAGCAGAACTAACAGAATTGGAGCATGTGAAGAAAAGAAAGGGTATAAAATGAGGTGAGCTGTAATTTGGGCAATGGAGGGCCTGGTGGCGTCTTCATCTGTGATGGAGAATCCATAAGGAAGAAGATGACTGCAGACAGTGGAGAGCAAGATGGCCGGGCTCTGCTTTCATTCAGGGTTGCAGGTGGGGAATGGAGGTTGAGAAGGAATGGACAGAGAGGTAGGAGGAATATCAGGAGGGCAGACAGGAGTCATAGACAGTGAGAGTCAGAGGAGAAATGACTTGAGGCAAGGGGAAAATAGTGCCGAGCCTCCTTTGCACGGATGCCCCCATAACACAAACACAAGCGCACTGGGGAGTTTTCTCTTTCTCTCTTAACGATTCCATGATTTTTCAAAAAACCAAGATATAACTAACTTACAGTATTATATTACATTCAGGTATGTAGCATAGTGATTCCATATATTTATACACTACAAAATGATCACCACTGAAGAGGGTTCCCTTGATAACAGTTTTATTTGATTTAAAAGTGAAACTCAGACCCTGACCCACCCACTAACCTTGGGGTTGTGGCAGGAATAGACTCGTCCTGGGGTTGGTCAGCTTCTTAGCAGAATGAGAAATGGGGGGAACATACAGACTTTTACCAGGACAAGAAATGGGGACCATAGAGACCCTTAGCAGGACTAGAAGTGGGGAACATGTGGGTCATGCCTATGTGGGCATGGAGAGGCAGGGAGAGGCCCAGCTACAGTGCTGGGTAGGGCTTGGCTACCGGCCAGGTACGGGGTGACTGGCGCCATCCCCTGGACACATGCAGAGGGGAGGAGACAATTCCGGACTGGTGTTAGGATTTGGCCTCAGAGGCCTGGGGCAGGGCAGGGAGCTCTGATCAGTTCAGTAGCTCTGAGGAGACTTGTCCAGCTCACTGTGTTGCTCCTTCTGAGACTCTGTCACCACCTGCTGGGGGGTGAGGCATGTGAGGGGCACAACCACTCAGCACCACCCTCCCTCTAGCTCCTTTGTGGCAAAGTGTACCCCCTCCCTCTCAACCAGTTGAGGCTCCCATCTGAACATCCACCTCCATCTCCCTGTCTCACTCTCACCCCAAGAATCACTCACCCACAAACACCCGAAGATTGCTTACACCAGGCTGGGCTCAGAAATACTATGGGACATGATGGGGTCCTGGGCTCAAGTGGCCCATCTCACCTCTCCATCCCGAGTCTCAATGGTCCTGATCAGAACCATCTTCCGGCTGTGGGTTTCCTGGGGAGGCTCCACCTCAGGTACTGAAAAAGGCAGGATTTGAGGTTGAGGGGAGGAGTCTTGGGATGTCCAAGCCCCTATATTTCTTTGGGGTCGCAAACAGTCGGATAGACTGAGCGACTGAACTGAATATCTCTTTGGGAGGGGTAGGGCCCGAGGATCAGGGGCGAGGACAGACTAGGGCCAGGCAAGAATCAATCCCTGAGCAGAGCCATGTCGAGTGCAGCCAGGTACAAATGGACAAGGGGACAGACAGGTTGGAAGTCAGACGCGGAAGACTCACCAGTCGTCTTTATACTCAAGGATGCAAAGGAATGGACTGGCACGGAAATCCTGGGGACAAAACCTGTAGTCAGCTACTCGGCGTGGGGCTGGGGGGGACCCTGGCCTTCCACCCGCCTCTCCTCCACCCCCACCCATCCCGACCACGCCCCACCCGCCCCTCACCGGCTCTCCTCGCCCTCCAGCAGCTTCCGGTAGGTGGCGATCTCGATGTCCAGGGCCATCTTGACGTTGAGAAGCTCCTGGTACTCTCGCAGGTGACGTGCCATCTCCTCCTTGAGCTGCCGTAGCTCCTCCTCAAGCCGCGCGGCGCCCGCCTGGTACCCGCCGGCCTCCAGGGCAAACTGCTCCTCCAGCTCCCGCAGCTGTCTGAGCAGCGCCTCGTTCTGGGGAGGCGGGGGAAGAGGGGTGTCAGTAGGGGGAGCACAGCCTTCGTCCTCCACCCCCGGGGCCGGGGCGCGCAGCATGGTCCTCACCGTGCCGCGAAGCCCGTCCACCTCGCACGTCAGGCTCTGGATCTGGCGTCGGGACTCATTCATCTCCTGCTTGGCTTGGCGCAGGGCCTCGTGGTTCCGGTTGGCGGCGTCGGACAGGTCCGCGTACTGCGGCGAGGGTGACAACTCGGGCGTGAGCAGACCGGATGGGTCCTTCCCCCCAGCGCCCCACCTTTCCAGGCCCTCCCAACACCCCCGCCCCCGCGCCCCCGCACCTTGGACTTGTACCACTCTTCTGCCTCCTGCAGGTTCTTCGCCGCGATGCTCTCGTACTGGGCTCGGATGTCCCTCAGCGCCGCTGTCAGCTCGGGCTTCACGGCCGCCTCCACCTCGACGTGCTGCACTTGCTGGCTCTCCACGCTCAGCTGCAGGTCTCTCAGCTCCTGTCGCCCAGGTCAAGATGCCGAGTTCATCGCGCAGATCCCACGCGGGCCACGCAGTTGGCGCGCAGAAAAGAGAAGAAACACTTGAATGAACAGAAGGGGGCGCCAGGGAGCGCAGCACGCTTAGGCCTGCACAGCCCGTGCCCCGCGGGTACTGTCATCCGCGAGGTTTCAGGGGTGCATCTCCGCTGCTTGCCACCAGGTGGCGCAGGGGTGTGAGTCTAACCACCTGTAGAGGGGGTGGAGGGAGGGCCCGCGTCTACTCAGTGAATCTCTTTTCTCTTTCAACGCTCCACCCCCGACTCTCTTCGTGAGCTTGTCCCCCAGCTCCAGAGACCACCCTCAACCTCTGAAGTCGCACCTAACACCTGGGTCCACCCACCTCCTCGTGCAGCTTCTTGAGGAACTCAATCTCATCCATCAGAGATTCAATCTTGCGCTCTAGCTCCAGGCGGGACAGGGTGGCGTCGTCCACGTCCTACAGGGGGTGACAGTGGGGGTTCGAGAGCAGGGAGGGGTTGCTTAGGTCGAGGAAGAGCCTGGCCCTTCCTGTCTGTCTCTGGGGGCTTCTGGTTCCCTCCCTTTGCCCACAGATGCCACCCTGGATATGCAGACGGTGGGAGGGGTGGGGATGGGGAGACCGAGCTCACCTTACGGAAAAGCACGAGGTTGTGCTCCGCATCCTCCCTCTTGCGAGTCTCTTCCTCAAACCTGGTGGGAAGAGTGTGCAGAAACTGAGCTCCGGGGTCACCGCCCAGCCTGCAGACCGCGACCCCCAGGATCTGGGTCAGAGCTGCTACTGCAGCCTCTAGGAAGGGGTCTTCAGGCTGCCTGATGGACTTGCCCCATTTTCTCTGTAAACGGCTGGAAGCTGGAGTGGGGCCCCTTTGTACACAGGGGAGACATAGTAACTCCCCCTCCCTAACCTCCCCTGAGACTCAGCAAAGTGGTGCTGGTGGGGGAGTGCCCGCCGACGAGGGTGCTGCCTGCACACGCCCAGGCGGACAGGCGAGGGGCGGCTCCTCCCTCCCGGCGGCAGCCTCGACGGCCGCCGCCCCGCCCTGGCCCTGCCCTCTGACCTCTGCTTGAGCGCTGCCAGGTCCTCCGCCAGCCCGTCGCGCTCCACCTGCACCCGGTCGCGCTCCCGGCCCAGCAGCTCCAGCTCCCTCCGCAGCTCTCGCAGCTCCTGCTGGCACAGCTGGTCGGCGCGCGCCGGCTCCTGGCCCCGGGCCTGGCTCAGCTCCCCGCGCAGGGCCGCGTTCTGCTGCTCCAGGAAGCGCACCTTCTCGATGAAGTTGGCGAAGCGGTCGTTGAGCTCCTGCAGCTCCTGCTTCTCGTTGCTGCGCGTGGCCAGGAACTCCTGGTTGAGCGCCTCGGCCATGGAGAAGTCGAGGCGCTCCGAGGGCAGGCGCAGGAGGGCGCCCGTGCCCGCCCGGGGACCGCGGAAGCTGCCCAGGCGCACGGAGGCGCCGGGGGACGCCGAGCCCAGCAGGCGGCTGCTCGAGAAGCGGGAGCTGGACGAATAGGAGAAGGCCCCCGGGGACAGTGAGGGCGGTGGCCCGAAGGTGCGGCGGTAGGAGGTGGAACTGACGCTGGACCGGAGGCCCGACGGGTGGCTCATGGCGGCCGAGGATGGGCAGTCAACGCCGGCAGAGCTGGTCAGGGCGCGGGGAAGGAGCCGCAGACCGCTGCGAGGCGGATTTATAGGCCTGCGGGTTGGGGGGTGGGGGGGCTGGGCTGCTCCTCCCACTGGCCTGACGGTGGGGCTATGTGGGGAGGGGGACGCCCCACCCCTGCGGAGCCGCGGGAGTGCCGCACCCTCGCTCCCTGGTGCTGGCGCCTGGCCCACTTGATTCCCCCTGTTGCTGGCGGGGAAGGAAGCAGGGATGGCGACCACAGGCCACAGACAGGCAGGGAGGTGAGGGTCAGTGACTTCTAGCAAGCATCCAGAGCTAGAGCCTAGGATGGGAGGGCCTGACTTGAACTGGGGGTCGCTGGCTGAAAGAGCTGGTCACGGTAGAGGGATAGGAGGACTGGAGGTTAAGGGGCAGGCTTCACATGAGTAGGGAGGAGGTGGCCCAGGTGATGGAGAATCGGCCTGGCTTAGGCCCCAGAGTCTGTGACTCCACATGTCCCCTGAAGGCTAGGTTCCACTTTCAACTGCTGTCTCGTCACCGCACCCAGGGAGATCTGGGGGACAGGAACGCAGAGGCAGCCGAGGTGGGTGAGGGAGGGCTGGTCTCTCCATAATCCCCAGGGCTCTGGGCAGGGTTGCTGCCTGGCGCCAGCTCTGCTGCTAATGGACTGGCTTCTTCCCCTCCCCCTCCCCTGGACACTTGGCCAGGGGGTTGCCTGCTGATGTCTCACCCTTAAAGACACAGATCCCAAATCCACCCCAGGCCCCAACAAGATGGGCACATCAGAGGGGGCAGAGGGTCCCAGCTCTGAGTCCCACCCCAGACATCTGTGCCCTGCCGGAGGCCGAGCTCAGTGAGCCAGTGTATGCTGTCTGTCTTTACTGGCTTCTCCCTTCCCCCAGCCAACCGCTGCTCAGTCACGGCCTTACGGGAACCAGGGCCATTCCTGAGGTAGGAAGGGGAGGGGGCTGAGGGGCAGCAGCTGCTGCCAAGCCTGAGAGATGGACCATTTCCAGTACTGAGGAGCCGCAGGTACCCAGCAATGGGCGGGGCTGGATGGGTAGAGAAGAGGAAAGAGAAGGTACCCATCCCCACCAGTTCAGGGATGAGGGGAAAAAGGCCCAGAACAGAGCTGCACGCCTGTGCACACAAACAGATGCAGAAGCAAAATAGCACCGTATACTTAAGTGCACACGCTAGACACACACAACCACGCGTCCCTTCATACCCTTCCCCACTGCACTAACGTGGGGAGGCTGATGTCTGGTCTTTCCATGTCAAATGGCTTCCAGAATGCAGGCACAGGCTGCTCAGGAGTGGACAGAGGCAGCGTGGGTGGTCTGCAGGAGCCGGGTGCTGAGGCCTGTTGGGCTTGCCAGGAGCTATGGGGCTGCTGCCGCCAGGGACTCCAGGGCTCTCCAGTAAGGACAGGTCTGCGTAAGACTGGCCCGGAAGACAAGAGCTGGGCGTCTGGGGAATCAGGTCTGGGACTCCGGGCTGGATCTCTGGACAAGGAGGGCGGTTGCCTGGCTGGCCATCTCCTCTGCACTGCAGGGCAGAGGAGCCTCCCGCCTTTGTATGGCCTCCGAGATGGGCCAACGCCCTCCGGCTCACATCCCTGCCGCCTTGCTCCTCTCCAGGCCCCTCCTTCCTTCCGGGCTATTAGTCTCTCCCTGTACAGCTGCCAGGTCCTTCTCCTTGATGAGTCTGGTTTGGTTGCCAGGGGAATGGGAAGAGGGAGGATGGGAGAGAGGGGATGGGATGGATGAACCAGGGCTGGTCTTGAAAGTGGGGAGAGGGAGGGTCCTGCTTGGGCTAGGGCTGGGGCTCCGAAAAGAATGAGGACGGGACTGGGGAAGCCGTGGTGCTTTCTGCTGAAGCCCTGAGTTCTGACCCCCAGCTGCCATTGGAGCCCCATCCACTCCATCCTAGGCCCTGCCCCGCCCCTGTCTGCTGTCCTCGGAGCGGACTGGGAGTCTGAGCTGGTGCTTCTTGCAGAGGGGTAGGTCCTGGGGAGGACCAGCTCAGGCTTTACCTCTGTAGGGAACTGCTGGCAGATTCGGGGGGCTGGCCTGAGGAGTTACTGGTGGGGTTCCCATCCCCTCCCCTGCTTCAGCTCCCAGCTCACCACCCAGAAGCCTCAGAGTAGAGGGAAGCAGAGCCACCTCGACAGGGCCTGGGAGCTGTTAGGCCAGGGTCTGACCTGGGTTTGGGAACCAGGCCTGCTGGCAACTCGAAGAAGACTACTCCCCCACACTCAGAAAGAGTGGGGCCTGGGATGTCTGGGGGCAGAAGAAAGGAAAGTGTCACGGCTAAGAACCAGGGCCCTAGTCCAGCCGCCACGCTTCCCATCTGATTCCAACACTCTGCTGTACAAATACAGGCTTATTATTGTAAAATCCTCTCATGAGCTCCAGCCAAAGGGGGATAATTGTGGCTTCCACATCAGTGTTGTCAGGAGGGTTACATAAATACATGTAAAATACTTAGGACACATATAATAAAGGCTGAAATTTTAAGCTAATTTTACTATTACCAGTGCTACTATTACAAATCTCTAGAGGGATATTCTCAGCCCCCAAATACAGTGAGGAAGGGTCTGGACTTCCTTTGGATTGTCCCCACTAAGAGCAGTGGCGTGGGGACAGGGTGGCAGGAGCCCAGTACTTCCCGGCTGATGGAAGGAGGAAAGGGTAACCTCAGTGCCCTGGGCAAATACGCACTGATTAAGACACGGACACTGGACAGACTGGCTGCATGGGTTTGATCTCGGCTCCTCAACCTAATTAGCTGTATGCTTTGAGTTTGCTTGAGTGATTTAACCTCTGTTCACCCCATTTTCTTTATCCATCAGTGGGAATGATAATAATGGTACCTTAACCCCCTAGTGTTGGAAAAGTAAATGGATTCCAGTATGTGAAGCGCTTAGTGCTTGGCAGGTAATACATGCTGTATAAGAATTAGCCAGTGTTAATACCCCTCCTCCTTCTGCTGTCCTTGGCTGCTCTGGTGAAGACTCAGAACAGACAACTGGATGTATTCACAGGTTTGCAAGGCAGGTATGCAATGAAGTTTAGATTACTGGCAAGATAGCTGCTAAATGACCAGCCATGGTCTCAGAGCTGGATGAGGAAGGGTGTGTAGGGAAGAGAAGGCAGGGTATTGAGAGAGTAAAGAGGTCCACAGCTGGACTTTCAGATGAGACCAAAGAACAGTCACAGGATAAAGGGGTCGAAAGAGGCACTCAGAGGGTAGGATGCTGTTTTCAGAGAGCAGGATGCATGAATTCGAGATTCTGGAGCTGGGATGTTTACGGATAAGATTCTTAGGGTGTTTCTAAGGGAGTGGGCAGCTAAGGCTAAGGTGGAATGGAGGGAAAGGTCATTGGAAAAGAGATCAGGTCACCAGACCGGGCACTTACTAGCTGTGTGACCTTGGGCAAGTTACATGTCCTCTCTGAGCTTCCGTTTTTTTTTCTTTTCATCTGTAGAACAGGAATGATGATACCTTTCTCACAGAGGGGTCATGAGATCTAATTGAGGTATTGTACATGAAGCAATTAACATGTTGTGAGGCTCATAGTAGGTGCTCAACATGGTTGAATGCCTTTTCCCCTCCTATGTGACAGAGAAAACAGACATACAGAAACAGTGACACCACCCTCATTAGTTGTATCTAAGTGTCAACTGGGGTCTCCCTGCCCCTCAAGGTCTAGGATTGGCTCAACCTGCATTCCACATCCTGGGAAATTTCAGTGTCCTCCCCCAGATCTCCTTGCCTTCCTGCTTTCTTCATCTTTACATCCCTAGATGCAAAGCCCTAGTGTCCCTGAGTTGGCCGACTGTACAGCCGACTCTCCACAGTGTCCCACATGTGGAACTCGGCACCATCCTTGGTTCCTGTGATACCCACCCCATCACTTAGGTAGGAACTGAGGCCCAGAGGGACAGAATTGCCGGTCTGAGGTTGTACAGAACTGAGGCTCAGAGGGACAGAATTGCCGGTCTGAGGTTGTACAGTGAGCTGATTATGGCTCCCTCTCCAGGAAGACACGTCCTGGTTGTTCAGGGCCTGCTGGTATTGTGTGTTCTGGGCATGCAGGAGCGAGATGAGCCCCAGCCAGAAGGAGTCCAGCTCCATTCCAGGTGGGCTCGCCCAGGCTGGTCCAGCTTCAGGATCCCCATTGACAGAGTGGCTCCACCAAAGTGGAGTCCTTTCCCCATGATCTCCATTTTGGAGCTCTGCTCCTCCCAGTCAGGGAGCACCCTAGGTATCTTTTCCATCTCATCACTTCTCTCGCTATTGTGGTTCAGCCGCTAAGTCATGTCTGACGCTTTGTGACCCCATGGACTGCAGCATGCCAGGCTTCCCTGTCCTTCACTATCTCCCGGAATCTGCTCAAGCTCATGTTCATTGTCAGTGACCCCATCCAACTATCTCATCCTCTGCCAATCCCTTCTCCTGCCCTCAGTCTTTCCCAGCACCAGAATAATTTCCAATGAGTCGGCTCTTCGCATCAGGTGGCCAAAGTATTGGAGCTTCAGCTTCAGCATCAGTCCTTCCAGTGAATACTCAGGGTTGATTTCTTTGGGGATTGACTGGTATGATCTTGCTGTCCGAGGGATTCTCAAGTCTTCTCAAGCCCACAATTCATTTCCTATGAAGAATTGATGCTTTTGAACTGTGGTGTTGGAGAAGACTCTTGAGAGTCCCTTGGACTGCAAGGAGATCCAACCAGTCCATTCTGAAGGAGATCAACCCTGGGATTTCCTTGGAAGGAATGATGCTTGGCCACCTCATGCGAAGAGTTGACTCATTGGAAAAGACCCTGACGCTGGGAGGGATTGGGGGCAGGAAGAGAAGGGGATGACAGAGGATGAGATGGCTGGATGGCATCACTGACTCGATGGACGTGAGTCTGAGTGAACTCCGGGAGATGGTGATGGACAGGGAGGCCTGGCGTGCTGCGATTCATGGGGTCACAAAGAGTCGGACACGACTGAGCGACTGAACTGAACTGAACTGAACTGAAGCACTATGCTAAGCATTTTACACATTATCACTTTTAATCCTCACAATAATGCTATGACATAAGTATTGACACTATTCCCATTTTACAGTTGAGGAAATTGAAGCATGGAGAGGTTAAGCATCGTGCCCAAGGTCACACAGCTACGAATAGTAAACTAGTAATCTGTTTATATGTCTGACTCTCCTGCTCCCTGACAATACAATATTTGAGGGCAGCAATCAAATCTCATTCACTTTCGGGTCCCTAGTATCTAGTACAGGATCTAAATCAAACAACTGTTGGTTCAACTGAAGGGAACCCAGAGGCGCCTGAAAAAAATTTTTCCCATGGTTGTGGAGTCTGGAAAATAAAGAGGTGTGTTGCTGCCACCTTCTGGCCAGATGCTAGAATGACATGTCTGCAGTCTGAACCATCCAGGTTTATTGAGTTTAACACTCAAAGCTGAGGAACATTGAAATTTGGAGGATGCTCCAAAACTATTTATCACCTCCTTCTTAAAGATGAGAGTTATCGAAGAGTGTGTAAGTTAAAATAGCAGCACTGATATTAGGGGCTCATTCTTCCCCTGGGCTCTAGAAACCTCTTCTGCATCCCCAGAAGCCAAAAGCCAGGGAAGGAGGCAGACAGTCCTCAACTCCCCACCCGCCGCCATCCTCCACCCTGTTCATTATCTCCAGGCCTGCCCGCATGGTAAAATTGCTTCTCCATCCACCTGCCTGAACCTTCCAACCAGCTACCTGTCAACTGGAGAACAGGAGAGCAGCTGATGGCCACAGGATGCTAAGGGTTTCCAAAGTGACACAGTGGCAAAGAATCCGCCTGCCAGTGCAGCAGATGCAGGAGACCCAGGTTCGATCTCTGGGTCAGGAAGGTCCCCTAGAGTAGGAAATGGCACCCCACTCTGGTGTTCTTGCCTGGGAAATCCCAAGGACAGAGGAGCCTGGCAGGCTACAGTCCACTGGGAATCGCAAAGAGTCAGACATGAAGGACACGCACGCAATACCCTTTTCCCAGGTTATAACAATTACCAATTGTTAATATTTCCCCATAATTCCTTTGAAAGTAAGTTCCAGACATTATATTTCACCCCTAAATACTTCAGCATGCATCTCATAAGAACATTTTCCTACACACCCACGATACCATTAACCCACCAAAGAAATTTCACATTGATACAATATCATCTCATATATGGTCCATATTCATGTTGCCCTCCCCACAAAGATCCCAGTAATGCCCTTCATAATTGTTTTCCCCTGACCCAGGATTCAAAGATGAAAAATTGTATTGAGTTGCCACTTGGGCAAGGATAAGTCTGGGATGAACTTGGCATGTCTGAGGAACTGCAGAAAGGTGAGGCTGGAGAGAGATGGGTGAGGGGGAGAAAAAGAAAGGTGAGTTAAGAGGAGTGAGGAGGAGTCAGACCACTTTGGGCTTTTTAAATCAGGGGGGAAAGTTTATAGGTTGTTTTTATTTGTTTGTTTCAGCTGCACTGTGCCTTTACTGTGGCCAGGACTTCTCTAGTTTGGTGCTCGGGTTTTAGAGCACATGGGCTCAGTAGCTGTGGAGTCAGAGGTTAGTTGCTCCATAGCATGTAAGATCTTAATTCCATGACCAGGGATCGAAACCTGTGTCCCGTGCATTGGAAGGCAGATTCTTAACCAGGGAAGTGCCTCAGCTTACCCTTTTTCTTTTTTTTTCACTTGATTTTCATTTTATATTGGAGAGTAGTTGATTTACAATGTTGTGTTAGTTTAAAGTGTACAGCAGTGATTCAGTTATACATATACATATATCTAGGTATATGTATATATATCTATATCTATGTATATGTATATACATATATCTATGTATATGTATTCCTTTTCAAATTATTTTCCCATTTAGATTATTATAGAATATAGA
Source organism: Oryx dammah (assembly GCF_014754425.2). Taxonomy (NCBI): domain Eukaryota; kingdom Metazoa; phylum Chordata; class Mammalia; order Artiodactyla; family Bovidae; genus Oryx; species Oryx dammah. Next base: position 86,737,477 of record NW_024070213.1, on the reverse strand, counting down.
GTTCCCTGTGCTTTAGAGTGGTCCTTTTTGGTTATCTAATATTTTACATTTAGTAGTTTGTTAATGTTAAGGGTGCAAATTTCTTTTCTCTTACATATGTGCATAGAGACCAATATTTGTTGTTTTTGTTGCTTAGTCGCTCAGTCACGTCCGACTCTTTTGTGACCCCATGAACTGTAGCCAGCCAGGCTCCTCTGACCATGGAATTTTCCAGGTAAGAATACTGGAGTGGGTTGCCATTTCCCTCTCTCTCTAGCTTACTTTATTATTATTATTATTATTTTACAGTAAACAACTTAGTCTTTTATTTGCTCAAGGCCAGCTGCTGCAGGCACTGAGGCCCCAAGACTTCCAGAAGGGATTGGGGGGGCAGTCGAGCCATCCTGCCTCCCAGGTGCTGCCTGCCCCATCCTGCTTCCTGCAGATGGGAGAGTAGATAAAGTGTACCCTTGCACCATCAAGTATCTCTTCAGTTTTGTGTGTGTGTGTGTCAGTTGCTTGGTCATGTCCGACTCTACAACCCAACGGACTGTAGCCCACCAGGCTCCTCTGTCCCAGGGATTCTCCAGGCAAGAGTACTGGAGTGGGTTTCCATTTCCTTCTCCCCTCTAGCTTGCTTTAAATGCAATGAAAAGACATTGGAGGGTTTTAAGCAGGCAAATGATTGATGACTTTAAAAGGTCAATCTGAAGACAATTTCAGACATTTTGGGACCTTCTATAAGATGATTCCAAGAAAAGTGAGTGTATGAGTTTTCTAGAGATGTCATAAGAAATTACCACAAATGTGATGGTTTTAAACTATAAAAATTGATTCTTTCACCATTCTGGAGACTGGAAATCAAGATGTTGGTAAGATTTACTCCCAAAAGCCCTAGGGGAGAATCCTTCCGTGCCTCTTCCAACTTCCAGTGGCTCCTTGGCTGCTGCTGAGATCTGATCTCTGCCTCTGCCTTCACGTGGCCTTTCCTCCTCTGAGTCTGTGTCTTCCGCTCCTTCCTATAAAGACATGTGTCACTGAATTTGGGGACCTAGGTAACCTAGAATGATCTCACGGTCCTTAACTAATCTTGTTTCATTCCTCATGCGTGTACTCAGTCATGTCTGACTCTGTGACCCCATGGACTGTGGCCCACCAGGCTTCTCTGTCCATGGGATTTCCCAGGCAAGAATACTGGACTGGGTTGCCATTTCCTCCTCCAGGGGATCTTCCCAACCCAGGGATCGAACTTGCATCTCTTGTGTCTCCTGCATTGGCAGGCAGATGGATTCTTTACCACTGAGCCGCCTGGGAAACCCAGCTGATCTGGTAAAGAACCCTTCTCCCAAGGTCATATTCACTGGTTCTGGGATGTGGACATATCTTATTTGGAGGAGGAGGGCACCACTCAGCCCACTATAGTAGGAGATTGTTCTAGACAAGAAACTAAGAGACAAAACAACTAAACTCACTGTTCAAACTTAAATTGGATCCTGGATTTGAAGAAGAAAAATGCTACTGGAGAAATTTGGGTAGATTATATGCTATGGAATGACTGACTACTCCTGTTTTTAGATGTGAAGACAGGAATTGGTTGGTAAGAGAATGTTCTAGTTCTCAGGAGGTGCCTGCAGGAGTGTTCAGGGGTGAAGTGCCATGATGTCCACAACCTTCTTTCTAGAGAGTCAGTTCTGTTGTCCTCGATGTCGTTTCAGTACAAGGCAGTGACTCTGGCTCCTGAGTAAGTGTGGCTGAGAAGGAGCAGCTGCAGAGTTAGTCACACCGCTGATCAGAATAGAAGCCGGGCTTCTCATCCTGGTCTCCACTTGATTCTGCAGCTCTCTTATAAGAGATTGTGTCTGATAAGAATTTCGTGAGCACATGCATGTGCATGAAACGGGCCAGCCCAGGGCTCCTGCCCCTCAGGCCAGCCACCAGGAGACTCTTTTCTGCAATCATGACACTCTGCCGTCCACATCCCCCACCTCCTGCAGGGAGAGGACAGGTGGCAGCTGAACAGACAAGTTCAAAGCGTTTGATGCCCTACAAACTGCCCTGCCTGCCCTCTGCCTGCAGGCCACGCAGGCGCTCAGCTGACGGCTGAGTCTGGCTGGGCCCGAGCTTTCCGAGCCTGTGGGTCTCCCAGCTGTTGAGGGCTGACCGTCAGCCGCTGTTAGACGCTGTCTCAGTCTCCAGGCGAGTTCTTTCCGCTGCACGCTACTGTGCTGGTGCCTGAGCAGAGGGAAGGGAGGTGATGGAGGAAATGAGATGGGGAAGGGGGAGGGGAGGGAGAAGTGGAAGTGGAGAGAGAAGATGAGGGTAGAGAGGGGAGCAGGAGGGGAGAGCAGAGGAAACCCAGTGGGCCAGAGAAAGCCTGAGAGGACCCGAGGGCCTCCCAACACAAGGAAACAACTGTCAAGTGACCCCTATTCACACCCTGGAGCCCCTAGTGTCTGGCCTGGTTCTTGTGCTCAGAGTGCCCGGCTACCACCCCCTCCTCTCAAAGGGCAGCTCAAAGTGCCTCAGGCCCTGGAAGATTTAGGACTGCCCTGGCTCCTTCTGGCTGGGCTTCCTGGAGGGAGACGCTCCTTCCAGAGGGGCCTCCTTGCTCTTCTGTATCAGAAGATCTTCTACCTGATCCCCGCAGACCAGGCTATGTCTCCATTCCCTGCCGCATGTGAAAGAGAAGGAGGTTTTCTCAGGCCTGCAGATATTCTCTGTGTGCTTTCAATTTACAGCTTAAGTTCACCCAGAACTCGTGGGAAGGCTGAAAAGAAGCAGCAGATCAGTTTGGGTGACCAGGCATTACAGGCAAAAACCAAACTAAGGAAAGGAGGCATGGAGTCTTTACTCTCCCAGGCCAGTGCTTGCACTGCAAAGGGGAGTGTACCATTTCGTTTTCTTAATACCTATTTGTTTGGCTGCGCCGGGTCTTGGCTGCGGCACGCGGGATCTTTCCAGCTATGGCATGCACACTCTTGGTTGCAGCACGTGGCATCTAGTTCCCTGCCCAGGGATCAAACCCAGGCCCCCGCACTGGGAGCACAGACTCTTAGCCACTGGCCCACCAGGGAAGTCCCAAGGGGATTACACAATTTTTTTTTTAAGTCTTAATATTTTTATTATTATCTTACTAAAAGTTTCCATGAACTATTGCAGAAGGCTTTTATATGAGAACATTGATACTTTTGACAGGAAGCAATGAAGACCCAACTCAAAATGCCCCCAAACAATAAAAGGTTTAGCATCTCACATAATGAAAAATGCACTGTGGAGAGGTTTCAGGACTCGTCAGTTGAGGCTCTCAGCATCCCATCAAGGACCCAGGGTCTTTACATCTTTCTGTTCTGTTAGGCTTGGAATGTTCGCTTTTGTCCTCATGTTGAACGAGGAAACAGACAGAACAGGCTCCCTCTTGAAAGCAGGACTCCATCTCAGGCCGGACAGTGGACTTTGAGCTCTATGCCCAGTATCTATGGAAACGACATACCAACTGGAAAACCAGGCCCCTTGGATGGAAGAGCCCCAGGGCTCGTACCTAGACTCTCTGTTGCCTAAAAGAATACCCTAATTATCTGTGTAACCGAATAGAATCATAAATTCTATTATGCTTATTGGGGTATGACCACAGGCCTATTGATAATTGTCCACTGTTAACTACCAAGGCTTAAGACATATGAATCACGGGTTAACTTTTATTGTATCTTTCTTTTCCTTTGTTCAGACTAGTTTCAGGGAATTTGGGGAGGTGGATTTGGGCACGTACACTTAGTGTATATAAGGTTTTCAGAAAAACTGGTCAGGGTTCTTGGCTAAGAGGAGACTCTGCCTTGGGCCCTCGGGGGTAATAAACTGCACTCCACTATCTGCATTGTCCCTCTGAGTGAGCTTGTTTACCGGAACGTGTGGCTACAACAGTGTCAGTTCCCTCGTGCTCACAAGATAACTGCAGCAACTTCAAGTGTTATGTGCTCACAAAATAATGTTAAAGTTTCAAAAAAAGAAAATTGTTTCCCAGTGTTCCTTTTTTTAAGAGCAAGGAAATTCTTCCAAGAACATCTTCTCACCAACCCCCATCCAGCCAACTTTATCTAACCTCTCATCTGCATGCTCGCATCATCTGCTGCTTCCTTAACCAGACCCTGGCGAGGGAACTCAGTGACCTCGATCAGCCTAGACTAGGAGTCACCCTGGTGCTGGAGAGGCCCAGAGGTTATGTTGGCAGATAAAAACTACCAGCCAGGAATGGCTTGGCGGTAGACACGCCATGGTGGCTGCCACATGTGCCTGCCTCTTCTGACATGTGGTCTGTTCTGCCTCAAATTAGGATTGTGCCTTTGTGATCTATCTCTTAAAAACTGAGGGGGACAATAAAGCTAAGTATATTCCCTGTAGAACCTAGAATAATGACTTGAACCAAATAGGCTCTTTAAAAATAATGAGTGGGCGTGGTGGTGGTGGTGGGAGGAATTGGGAAATTGAGATTGACATATACACACTATTGATGCTATGTATAAAATAGATGGCTTTCCAAGTGGTGCTGTGGTAAAGAACCCGCCTGCCAATGCAGGAGACGGAAGAGACGTGGGTTCGATCCCTGGGTGGGGAAGATCCCTTGGAGAAGGGCATGGCAACCCACTCCAGTGTTCTGGCCTGGAGAATCCCACGGACAGAGGAGCTTGGTGAGTGGGCTACGGCCCATAGTGTTGCAGAGAGTTGGGCGTGACTGAAGTGACTTAGTATGCATGCATAAAATAGATAGCTGACCAGAACCTATTGTGGAGCACAGGAAATTCTACTGAATGCACTGCGGTGACTTCAGCGGGAAGGAAGTCCAAAAGGGAGGGGATATACGTACATGTATGGCTGATTCACTTTGCTGTGCAGCAGAAACTAACACAGCACTGTAAAGTGACTATACTCCAGTGAAAATTAGTTAAAAAATGAATGAGAAGAAAATGGATGCGTGTATATGTATGGCGGAGTTTCCTCCCTGTTCACCTGAAACTACCACGACATCATTAATGGGCTATACCCAAATACAAAATACAAAATTTAAAGTTTGAAAACAATGAATTAAACTTAAAAACTGCAATAATTTTTATAATGGTACAATTGGACATGATTACCTTTGTCAAAGGCATTTCAGTATCAGCTTACTGTTGAGCTAGACATCTCCCGTGAGCCAAATGAGATATTTGATAAGAACAGAGTGGAGCTGGCCCGGGTGGGAGGAGGGGAAAGGTGACAGCAAAGAGATTGTGTATTTATGCTCACCTTCCCAATGAGTTAAACTAATTTGTGAACGTAGATAAAATTCTCATGTAATTAGGAATGCTTGATATTCTGTTCTCATTTTAATAAGAGAGAGAGAAAGAAGTCATCTGGTGGTGAGGCAAGTGTTCAAAAGCATTTTCCGTATTATGACTACCAAAGACGCATCTCTAGTTCTGTAAGACTCCTCACTGCTGAACAGTTCTCTCCTGCTGCAGTCAGAGGGAGCGTTAGAGGAGGAAATAACCGTTTTCCAGAACCTGCTCAGGGCTGACAAACTCAGAGGAATGAATGGGGCAGTGACAGGCTAATGAGATGTCAGCCAAGGGGACTTTCTCCACAGGGCTGAAAATGGGAACCTTCCCCACATTGACGCACTGGGTGTATTTTCCCTTCATCTTCTTCTGCCCTGGGCCTCCCAGACCAGAACTCTGGCAGTGGGCTCCAGGAGCCATATGCCTGGGTCATCTCTGCCAACTTCACTGTGTGGCCTTGGCTGGCAGGAGCTGACCACCCTGCCCTGGTGCTCAGGGGGGCAGTGCTCCAGGTGAGAGCTGTCCTGTCTGTGTGGTGGCTGGCGTCCTGTCAGCACAAGTCCAGCCAGGCGACAGCAGCTACCCTCCAAGGACAGACTCTGTGTCTGTACGATCTGAGAGCTGATTCACTGAGTTCAGAAGAAGACTTGAAAAAAGGCCCCCTCACTCAGGAAGCTATAGCCTGGATAGTGGGAGGCAGCTGACTTTGCTCCTCTGGGTCGATGTGCTCCTCTGGGTCACCCGGTCCCAGGAATGAGGCTCCTGACAACAGCAAGCTGAGATCTCTGTTCTCCAACCATGGCTCCACCCAGCGCTCCACAGGAGGGCTAGGCTCCTCCCAGGGAACTGGAAAGACTGCCTGGCACAGTGACGACCTCCCCGGGGCTGCTGGGCAGAGTGCAGTACTGCTTTGGAGTCAGAGTTCTTTTGGCTCCTTGCTCTGTAGCCTTAATTTACATGCTTAATCTCTCCAAGGTTAGATTTCCTTAGCTGTGGAAATGGGTGTGAGCACGTCCCCTCCTCACAGGTGTGAAGATCATGAAGGCGTTCCCCCAACCCTGACAGAGCTTCCCCCTCCTCCCACAACCCCAGGCGGGGCCTCCACGCACCTAGAGGCCTGAAGACACACTCTCTCTGAGCTTAACCCCACCTGGCCACCTCTGGCCTGAAAGGGGCCTGTTTGACAGATTTCCACTAGTGCAGAGACACCTGCCAGCTGCTTCCCAAACAGGACAACCGGCACACTGGCCAGCATCGCTGGTCCTCCCAGTTACTCTCTCCTCACCCGAACTCGAATCACAGCTCTGCCAGGGTGTCCACGGGCCGCCCCCCAGGGTGGGCAGCCTCCATGGAGTGGAAGCAGACTGCTCCTCAGTCAGGTCAGGTGAGAGCAGCGTATTAGCTGCGTGGTGGGTTTGATCCCTGGGTTGGAAAGATGCCCTGGAGGAGGGCATGGCAACCCATTCTAGTATTCTTGCCTGGAAAGTCCCATGGACAGAGGAGCCTCTCAGGCTGCAGTCCATGGGGTCGCAGAGAGTCGGACCTGAAGCAACTGAGCGCACACGCAGGGTCTGGCGGTGGTTTAGTCACTAAGTCCGGCTCTTGTGACACCGTGGACTGCAGCTCGCCAGGCTCTTCTATCCATGGGACGTTCCAGGCAAGTGTTGACTAAAAAAAGATGTACAACTTGAGAGTTGTGAGTGAAGTTTTATTTGGGGCAAAATGAGGACTGCAGCTCGGGAGGCAGCATCTCAGATAACTCTGAGAGCCTGCTCCAAACTGGGAGTGGGAGAAAGACAATATATAAGGCTTTGGTGAAGTGGGAGTTCAATAACATGAAGCACTCCTTTGACAAAAGGCTTTCTGTTAGTTTTGAGGATCTGATGTCATCATGAAGGGATTTAATGCTTCTCTAGATATGAGATGCAAGGACTGAGATCATAAAATCTGTTCCTAAAAACGATGAACTACTGAAGACCTGTCCCACCAGATTCCCTGGAGCACAGAGTGCCTCCCTCCACTCTGAACTCCTTCAGAGGTTGTTGAAGGACACAGCTACAGCAGCATAGGGTTCAATCTCTGTAGAAGTGAAGTCGCTCAGTCGTGTCCGACTCTTTGCGACCCCATGAACTGTAGCCTACCAGGTTCCACCATCCATGGGATTTTCCAGGCAAGAATACTGGAGTAGGTTGCCATTTCCTTCTCCAGAGGATCTTCCCAACCCAGGGATAAACTCCAGTCTCCTGGATCGCAGGCAGATTCTTTACTGACTGAGCTATCAGGGACGCCCAGAGTCTGGGGTGCCAGCCAATTTTGGGGCTGCACCCTCTTAGGCTTTCTCCATTTATCCCCATCAAGCCCCGTGGCCTCAGCCCTGGCGGCAGTTCTGAGTGCAGACTTTCCATTTGTGCTCAAGGGCAGATGGGATGATTGTCAGCCACAAAGCAGTGACAGACCTTGGGGTGTATTTGTTCTTGCTGCAGGCTAACTTCTGTTCACTCTCTCGCCAGCACAGGGGTGGGGGGATGATCACTGCAAGGACAGATCCCTCTCCAAACTCCCGCACTTTGCCCTTTCCAATTCCCCAGGCTCTGTTCTACTGGAACCGTTTTTCTCAGCTAAACTCTTCTTTCACCCCCACACCATTGCAGCTGCTTAAAGGTTTCCAGCCCCTTCTTCATCTTGGCAGATTATTCTACTGTAAGACTTATGGAGGTAATTAGAGGGGCTTGCTCCTGGCCAGGGGACTGCTGGGGTGGGGGTGTGCACTGGCCCCGGGGCTTCAGGCTCTGCAGGTGCTGCCAGGCTCTCCTGAAGGCTGAGGGAGGAGGAGGAGAATAGGCAAGCCCTGAACCCCATTCTCAGCTTGGGACATGCAGGCTACGAGAATGGACCTTTCTTTCAGGTGTCGTGGGGTGCTGTGCTCAGCTGAAGGTGATAATCTGTCTCTTCCCTCCCTCACCTGGATGTCCTGTTCCCTCCAGAGCTTCCACTGTAGCAACTGGGAGAAAACCCAGGTTGGGAAGGTCTGAGTGCAGCTTGAGTGGCCAGCCTCTCGGAGGTTCACTGTTGCAGCCCAGGACGCCCATGCTCAGGCTGCAGAAGGGATCTAGCCCATCACTTTGAGTAGCAGTGGCTGGCTGTACTCAAGGATGGGGTGGGTTGGGCATCACCCTTAAGCATCAGAAAATGGTTGCTCCCATGACAACCCTTCTGAGCACAAACCTGAGAGAGCTCAGGCTGGAAGCTGTGCCCCAAGACAGAATGTGCATTTGAGGGAGGGGGTTGCTGTGCCATGTGCTTTGTGGAATCTTGGTTCCCCGATCAGGGATTGGACCCAGGCCCTCAGCACTGAAAGCACCAATTCCACTGGGCCACCAGGGAATTCCCAGACTGTGCATGTTTAAAATGCTCTCCTTAAAGAGCAAGGGGGCAGATGTTAGCAATGAGTAAGAGGTGAAAACACCAGTGGGAAAAGAAAGATGGTAGCTGAGCGCCATTGAGCAAGCTCAGTCCTGGAGCAAAGGTGAACAGACCTGCACTCACCCTCACCTCCTACCACGTGCTTGGCCTTCCCACTCAGGCCAGGACCTAAGCATCAGAACTGGCTCCTCCCTTCCACATGCCCTGGCCCTCTGATGATCGCTGTCCTTTCATTGCTCAGTTCATCCTCAGAGGCCACACCACTGGTCCCTGCGCACCAAGCTCTCCAGCCACCCGCACATTCTTCCCCCACCCTCAGCTTCTCACAGTTGCCTCCTGCCCTGCTCAAGAAACACACAGCTTCCAGCAGGTGCTCAGAAAAGCATCCAAGTTAGGGAGCTCTGGTCTTCAACCTTTCTTACATACATACTCCTACAATTTTCCTTATTATTCCCCTACTTCAAATATTCCCCGTGACATACACTGAGTCAAGGACCAATACCATAACAACCTCAGACTACTGTACTTTGTGTCTCAGCCTGCTCTACTTCTCCAAGCAGTGACTTCGTAAAGCACAGTCCTAGTTTGCCATTGTAGATTTTGGCCAAGGACAAAGAATCAGTCCAATTCCAAGCCCTTCCCATGTGATTCCAACACTTTATGAAATAAAGACTGCAGGAGTTCTGGCAGTCAGCCTGGAGACTCGAGTTATGGCTCCACCATTTATTAGCTATGTTACCTAACCCCTTGCTACTCCACATGTGGTCACAGCAGACCAAGAATACCTGGGAGCTTTGGGAGGGATGAGTTGAGAGGAGCAGTGAAACACACATTACCACATGTAAAACAGCCATGGGATTTTGCTGTCTGATGCAGGCAACTCAAACCCAGTGCTCGGTGACAACCTAGAGGGATAGCACGGGGTGGGTGGCAGGAGGGAGGTTCAAGAGGGAGGGGACATATGTGCACCTACGGCTGACTCATGGTGATGTATGGCAGAAACCAACAATACCGTAAAGCAATTATCCTCCAATTAAAAAGAAAAAGAAAACCTGAGAGCTTTAAAAAACAAAGGCAAAAAGAAAAAAAGAAAAAAAAATGCAGTATGTTTGTTAAAACTCCACTTCAGACCTACAGATTCAGGTCTCCTTTTTAAAATACACAGGAGATTCCCATCCATATTGAAGATTGAAAAGCACTGGCCAGTGAGCCTGTTGCCTCACTTATGATTTTATCACCAGTCATTGTTGCAGGTCTTAGTGAAATAGACAAGCCTCTTAGCACAGTACACAGAAACCACTTGAAATGTTGAGCAAATGATCAGATGGAAATTGCCAGCCTCCTCCATCACAAACTGGCTTTCAGTAAGTAAATATTTACTATGATACAGCGTGACCTTGGAAGTAGAAATATCACCTTTAGTGTCAAGATATAGCGACAGTGGGCAGCTCCACTGAACACAAGTAATACAGTCCCAAGATGAAACCTCAGCAGACATGCTAGTACTCGTCACCCTCATCATCTCCCTCTGCACTGTCGGCTCCAACCTCCTCATAATCCTTCTCAAGGGCAGCCATGTCCTCACGGGCCTCAGAAAACTCTCCTTCCTCCATGCCCTCACCCACATACCAGTGAACAAAGGCACGCTTGGCATACATCAGGTCAAACTTGTGGTCCAGGCGAGCCCAAGCCTCAGCGATGGCTGTGGTGTTGCTTAGCATGCACACAGCTCGCTCTACTTTGGCCAGGTCTCCACCGGGTACCACAGTGGGAGGCTGGTAGTTAATGCCAACCTTGAAGCCAGTGGGGCACCAGTCTACAAACTGGATGCTGCGCTTGGTCTTGATGGTGGCAATGGCAGCATTGACATCTTTGGGAACCACGTCGCCACGGTACAACAGGCAGCAGGCCATGTATTTACCATGGCGAGGGTCACATTTCACCATCTGGTTGGCTGGCTCAAAGCAAGCATTGGTGATCTCTGCTACAGAAAGCTGTTCATGGTAGGCTTTCTCAGCAGAGATGACAGGGGCGTATGTGGCCAGAGGGAAGTGGATGCGGGGATAGGGCACCAGGTTGGTCTGGAACTCTGTCAGATCCACATTCAGGGCGCCATCAAACCTCAGGGAAGCAGTGATGGAGGACACTATCTGGCTCATGAGGCGGTTAAGATTCATGTAGGTTGGGCGCTCAATGTCGAGGTTTCTACGGCAGATGTCATAGATGGCCTCATTGTCTACCATGAAGGCACAATCAGAGTGCTCCAGGGTGGTGTGGGTGGTGAGGATGGAGTTGTAGGGCTCAACGACAGCTGTGGAAACCTGGGGGGCTGGGTAAATGGAGAACTCCAGCTTGGACTTCTTGCCATAGTCGACAGAGAGGCGTTCCATCAGCAGGGAGGTGAACCCGGAACCAGTTCCCCCGCCAAAGCTGTGGAAAACCAAGAAGCCCTGAAGACCCGTGCACTGGTCAGCCTGAAAAAGGAAAAAAGTTTCAATTTTAGCCTTGGTGACAGCTGCAGTGACGTCTTTGAATCCATAATCACACTGATCAAGATCTTAAAAAACAAAAAACAGAAAACTTCTGAGCAATACTTGCTAGGAAAGCAGACAGTTAAAGAGCTTTTAAGTGCTAAGTGATTCAGAGAAACTTTTCACAGTCATCTCTTGGGGCCTGGAGGGAGGGAGGGGATCTGTGAAAAGGCTATTTAAAATGAATTATTTTCATTTCTGCAGGCAGAGGAATCACCAAGTCTGGAATGGATGCAGGGCCCAAGGTTTGGTGACCGGGAGGCTCACCTCTGCTGCCCGTGCCATGACCACACAGCAAAGGCAACCCCTTATCAGTTGGAGAGCTACCACCAGCAGGCCTGAGACCACACTGGCCCCATACAATGGAGGTCTACAGAAGCTCTGGCAGCTGCCTTCTGGGCCGGAATGCAGCATCAGAGTGAAGAGCTAGTGCCCTGGTGCTAGAATGAGGCTGGCTCTGGCTCTGCCAGTTCCCTGCCATGTGCCTGTGACCAAATTCCTTTCTCAGTCTCAGAGTTCTCATTTATTAAATGAGGAGAACAGGAATCTGCTTCAGGTTGCTGGGAATTAAATGAGTACTGGAATAGTGCCTGGCACCGTCAGCACAGGTTAGCAACAAGTCTATTCATTCCGGGAAAGGTGATTTGCTGTCAGCAATCCATGTCCTTGTGTCACGGGGGCTTTCCACCACTTAACTGAGCTCTTCTGGCTAACAAACTGCTACTCTGTGAAAGGCTGATCTTAACCTGACAGAGTATTCTCTGGACAATCTTCACTTTAAGGTGCTCCAAGATTGTGGACATTCTCTACTGAGCCCTTAGTCACTTCTATGGGTCCACCCTCTGAATGAGATCAAAGCAAGGGGCAGACTCTAGTTTACCAGTTTCCACCCACTAAGGCTCTTGTGGACACAGTAATAAACACCAGGGACAAGTACAATTGTTCTGGTGGTTAAAGAACTTCACTCCAGAACCCTCAATGACTTTCACTAGTTCATTTGTCCCTAAGGCAGGTCCCGATTTCCAAGTCAGTGCTTGTAGCTGAAGCTTCACTTGCAAACAGAGGAACCATTAGCCCAATATTGCTGCAAAGTCTACGATAAACATCTGAAAAAGTTTGAAGCCAAGAACGATGTAAAGCCAGTCTTTTGAAAAAGACCTGTTGTTGCAGATCTCAGTGATATATAATTTTCCTGACAAGCTATTGCACCCAGGCCTTCATTCTTGATTTTAGTTAATGACTTACAAGTTGCCTGGATGCCTAAGGAACAGACTCATCTGATTGCCAGACTCTTAATTAAAATGATCTGAACAGAACCCTTATCAACCTTACCGATGTGAATAGTTACCTTAGATTTTTCTGCCTCAAGGCTGGTCTACACTGCCCTGAGCTCTAGTAGAAAAACAAGGGTACCGCTTTTTGGGATTCTATCTTAATCCTTTCAAAGTTCCAGTGACTTATACTTGCTTCTGTAACAAGGGAGCTCCCTTGACTCCACTTTCAGTGTTGCTGGAAGTTCCCAATGGCAGCTAGTTCTAGTCGGTATTCCATCGGCTTCTTTTGCTGTAACTTTCTGTAGCAACATAGGGCAGCTGTCCAATTTTTATGAGTTTGATCAATCAGTTACATTCAGAGCCAGCCACCTACCACTGTGACTAAGATGACCCCAAAAGGGATGCCTCAGCTTGGAGGCAGGAAGCTGCCTGATTAAGATGAACAAGGATGTTTAATGGGCTTAAGTGTCAGTAAAACTGTTAAGGCTTCCTGGTACTCACTTGACTTCAGGTAAACTGCCCTCCCTGAGTGAGCAATTGCCCAAATCTGCCTTAGAAGACATAGGAGGAGGCCAAGCAGCACCTACTTCAGCCTCAAAAAGTTGTCCCATAGCACAGGACCGTTTGGTTTAGAAGTCCAGTTATAGTGGGCAGTATGAAGCTCATTCTAGTGTGCAAAGAATGATTCCCATAGTCTGGTCTCTCAAAACTCTAAGAGAAAACGCTCATCCTAGTTTAAAAAACAGTTCTTTGTTTACCAGTTTCCGAACTCGGTCCAAGACGAGGTCAATGATCTCCTTGCCAATGGTGTAGTGGCCTCGGGCATAGTTGTTGGCGGCATCTTCTTTGCCCGAGATAAGTTGCTCAGGGTGGAAGAGCTGGCGGTAGGTGCCAGTGCGAACCTCATCTGGAAGAGGAAAATGAAGCAGCCACCCATCATTAACAACCCATACCAGTCTGCTCCATCCCAGGGCATCAGTGAAATTCCCAGGACACACCTCCTGCCCCAGATCCCTGGGATCTCACTGGGGTTACTGAGGTCAACTCACCAATGACTGTGGGTTCCAGGTCTACAAACACTGCCCTGGGCACATGCTTGCCAGCACCTGTCTCACTGAAGAAGGTGTTGAAGGAGTCGTCTCCTCCCCCAATAGTCTTATCACTTGGCATCTGGCCATCGGGCTGGATGCCATGTTCCAGGCAGTAGAGCTCCCAGCAGGCATTGCCGATCTGGACACCAGCCTGGCCAACGTGGATGGAGATGCACTCACGCTGTGGGAAGGAAGAAAGGAAGTGTCGGAATGTGGCGCATCGGATGGGACATTCAGGAATGAGTCACACGGAAATGACTATTAACCTTCAAGACAAGTCAGCACCTTTCTGGAGGCCTTGCCTGCCCAGGCACTATTTCACAAACAACAGGCCAATTCAGAGGAAAGGCTCTGGAAAATCACAGATATGTTAAAGAACTACTAGACAAGGCCAGAGACCAGACTTTGGCTTTACAGCCACATTAGTTATTCATGGTCAGGTTTCTACCTTCAGGATGACACAAGCTAGTCTAGCAATAGATTTTCCCCAACTCCTGGGAACTATGCCTGCTGACTCCTTACAGGCATGCAAAATTCCTCCTTCCAGCTCTGATTCATTCCCTGTGTGACTGTAACTACAGCTCATTCCCACCCCTCTTTAATTCTATTCTTTAAACAGCTTCTGCCTCTCCCTTTAAAACCAGCTTAAACCAGCAAACTACAGCTGTATGACTCATGGAGAAAAGAGCAGATAAGCAGCAGTTACCTGGACTTTAAAAACTGGTCACAGGCATCCTTTTATCCCTGTGGAAGTATTTAATCTTAGGGAAAAACATTTTCCTTCACTGTCCACACACCTTGAGGGGAGAGTGGGGGAGGGAGGGCAGATGGAGACAGGGTAACAAAAGCTAGAAGTGTCACCAAGACTTCATTAATAGTTTAAGAAATCAGCTGTTTTCTAGTAAAATGTACATCTCTCTCTGGCATTGTGGAAGAAGAGTCTATAATTTCATAAATTTAATGATTTAGGCAAGTGTTTGTTTTCCTTTACTTGCTGAACAAGGTCATTTATAAGTTACCAAACTCATTCCTGCTTTGTAAAATAAGGCAGTGAACACAGAATCTAAACCCACAGACTTAAGAGGAAAACAAAGAGGATTTCTATTGTATTTCCATCATAAATCACATTAGCTGCTTGAGACAGAGTCTTTCAAGTATCCACATCACATATCTCCTATTACATGTTCTCCAAATAAGTTTCAGGGTTCTGAAAGCTGCTAATAGGCATTTAAAGCCTTTGACTGTGTGGATCACAACAAACTGTGGGAAATTCTTAAGAGACTGAAGTACCAGACCACCTTACCTGTCTCTTGAGAAACCTGTATGCAGGTCAAGAAGCAACAGTTAGAAACAGACATGAAACAATGGACTGGGTCAAAACTGGGACAGGAGTATGTCAAGGCTGTATATTATCTCCCTGCTTATTTAACTTCTATGCAGAGTACATCATGTGAAATGCTAGGCTGGATGAATCACAAGCTGGAATCAAGCCTCCCAGGAGAACTATCAGTGACCTAAGATGATACCACTCTAAAGGCAGAAAGTGAATGGGAACTAAAGAAAAGAACCTCTTGATGAGGGTGAAAAAGCTGGCATCTGGTCCCATCAGTTTATGCCAAATAGATGGGAAAATGTGGAAACAGTGACTGATTTTATTTTCTTGGGTTCCAAAATCACTGCAGACAGTGACTTCGATGAAATAAAAGATGCTTGCTTCTTAGAAGGAAAGCTATGACAAACCTAGACAGCATATTAAAAAGCAGACATCATTTTGCCAACAAAGGTCCATATAGTCAAAGCTGTATTTTTCCAATAGTCATGTATGGATGTGAGAGTTGGAGTGTAAAGAAGGCTGAGCATGGAAGAATCGATGCTTCTGAACTGTGGTCCTGGAGAAGACTCTTGAGACTCCCTTGGACTGCAAGGAGATCAAACCAGTCAATCCTAAAGGAAATTAACGCTGACTATTCTTTGGAAGAAGACAATGGCACCTCACTCCAGTACTCTTGCCTGGAAAATCCCATGGACAGAGGAGCCTGGTGGGCTACAGTCTATGGGGTCGCTAAGATTCGGAGACGACTGAGCGACTTCACTTTGACTTTTCACTTTTGTGCATTGGAGAAGGAAATGGCAACCCACTCCAGTATTCTTGCCTGGAGAATCCCAGGGACGTCGGAGCTTGGTTGGCTGCCATCTCTGGGGTCGTACAGAGCTGGACACGACTGAAGCGACTTAGTAGTAGTAATTCATTGGAAGGACTGATGCTGAAGCTCCAATACTTTGGCCACTTGAGGCAAAGAGCTGACTCAATTGAAAAGACCCTGATGCTGGGAAGGATTGAAGGCAAAAGAAGGGGGTGGCAGAGGGTGAGATGTTCAGATAGCATCACCAACTCAATGGACATGAGTTTGAACAAACTCCAGGAGACAGTGAAGGACCAGAAAGCCTGGCATTCTGCAGTCTGTAGGTCTGCAAAGAGTCGGACATGACTTAGCAACTGAACAATAGGAATCTAAAGAAAATTCAACATCACCTATGATGTCAAAGGGCCTAGTCTCATAACCACAAGACAAAACCTCCAGTTACTCATAACCTTTGACTTATGGTTCCCTCCTTCTCACCATACTCCCCATAAAGCAATTATGCTCTGCTGACCTCATCAGCTCACTATTACCTGCATCTACTTGCCCAGCTCTAAGGCTGTGGGAGAAAGGGGAGTTTGTTCTAATGAACCCATGACTTTTAACCATTGCATCATGTTTACCTTTAATTGGACTCTGGACATTTCACAGCCCTAGAAACCAGGAAAGAACCAGATATTTGCCCATGACAGTCCCAGGTCCAAAGAGATAAAAGTATCTGAGAAGACCCTGCCATCGTAATGAAGCATTTCTAATGAAGTTTTTGAATTAAAAGCTTTTCATATTGTGCAACAGTATGGTTTAGGCTGTGGCCACTGCTTGCCCTCCACTCTCCCCTGGCCACTTGGGAGATGAAGTGAGATACCGGTGATGGTGTCACTCAGTCTAGCCTTAACGGGATAATCAGCACCTGTCCTTTGTGAAATACAAGTCTAACCAGTGTATGTCTTAATAGGTTTGCTGCTACTGCTGATTTCCTGCCCTTTAAACACTCCCATTATTTTCTCAATGACACATTTACCAGTGGCCTTTGGTCTGGCTTAGTAAAAGGCACTCAAGCAAGTGTTACAGTCAGACATCCTTTGATAACTGTGGTAGTCCATAAGAAAGGAAACTATTTATTCCTATATTCCTTTTTAAAAAAAGGTATTTTGATACATTTGATACTCATGGCCTGCTTTAGGTAGACCTCCAACGGATGTTTCCTAAGATACTTGTTTCCAAAACCTGTGGCTGCTAAATAGAAAATACTCAAGTTGTGTGTAATTTCATGTTTCTTTAAAAGCAAGAATACTATGTCATTACTAGATTACTCTGTGACTTTATAAGTAAATCTCTCTTTTGTGGACTTTTTAAAACCTGTAAGAAGAAAGTTTCAGCTACTAAACACCCCACTAAATTAACACTAGAAACACTAGAAACGCAGAGTTAAACACGGGACAGTCATTTCCTTCAAAGGAGGAGCCTGCCTTCATCCTTCAGGTGGACTGGCGCAAATGCAAGAGCTGCCCCCGCCCGCCCCGCGCCATCCCGGCCACAGGGGAAGATGGTGCAATTGGAAACTCCTCCCAGAGTCTGGCCACAGGTGGACTCAGCACCAAATCACAGGGCACAGGAGAGGGGTCGCCAGGAAACGTCTGCACCTACTATGCTGGAGCACACGAGATGCTCCAGGGGTCCTTTGCGGAAGGCTGTGGGAAGGTGAGATCACTTCAGGAAATGGGAGGGATCTGTAGCTTTCACAAGTCCTTGGGAGCCAGTGCGAAGGTTCTCCCACCTTCCTGGGGCAGTAGCGGCCCCGAAGGAATCAATGACTGGCCCCTCTCTAGGATCAAGTGGCTTTTCCACTTCCTCTCAAGGCAGTACCCAGGCCGCGTCTTCGAGCCCGACGAGGAGTCAGCCAGGTGAGCTCGACTCTCCCAACCTCGCCACCTGAAACCAGTTTGCCCGGAGGCGTGGACGTGGCTGCACTCGCGCAGGGGTCCCAACGCCCCTTCGGACTCCGCACTCTGCCCCCACACCACCGCCCCGGGACCCCCACTCACCATGACGGAGACTTGTACGGCTCTGCGGGGCTGGAACAGGGGAGGGGACGGCCGCGAAGATCTCCCACTGACAGACTACTAAGGAGTCCGGGGGAGAAGTAGTGAGAGGCCCGGGCCGGGAGGGATCCTATAAACCCCTACCCGGGCCACGTGTCAGGAGGGCGGGCACCCGACCCCGCCCCGGCCTCCGCGGCCCCGCCTCCCAGCCCTACACCGGGTTTTACCCTCCCGGCGGAGAGAGGAGGGGCGCACGGCGCTCATTGGTGGGTTCAAAAGTTCAAACCAAACTCTACGGAACCAGCCAGAAGAACCAGGAAAGGGAGGAGGCATCCAGGGGCGAAGAGTGGGCCGGTGGGGTGAGGGAGAGGATGCACTCGGCGACTGGAAAGAGAAGCGAGGCGAAGGGTGGGGACGCACTGGGCTACGCGTAAGCGAGGAGGGGCGCCAGGGAAAGCGGGGCGCGGCTCCTCTCGCTGCCCGCCCGGTCGCCGGGCTCCAGATCCCCGACCCTGGACTGGAGGGCGGCCTAGGTGGCCTTCAGCAAGTTCCAGCCGCACAGCCCCCAATCAGGACCTCCCACACGATCCGGCTGCTTCCACCGCGGGTAACCGCGGCGCCCGCAGCTCTCGCAGTTGAGGGACTTCCAAGAGGGAAGCCCTAAGGTTCCCCATTCCAGGTCCTCAGCACCACAAACCAAGTTGAAATCTTGAATCTCACCTTTTTTATTGCTTTTCTTTCGTTGTTTTCCCACCTCCTTTTAAATGAACCTTTTGGTTCCTAACAGCAAAGTCCTTCCATCTGGTGCAAAAGCTGTTTTTCCCCCCGCCTGGAATTAATTATACTAACCCCAGGTTCCCAGGTTGCGCTAGTGGTAAAGAATCTG
>NW_024070213.1:86605432-86713801 GCF_014754425.2 Oryx dammah | reverse complement strand
CTTTGTTATGGAACCCAAGTTCCTGTGTCCCTGGCACACTGAAGCCAGATAATCTGAACTTGGGAGTGTGGAGCAGAGAAAGATTTATTGCAAAGGCTAAAAGCAAGAATAGATGTTGGGTGTACAAAAGACCTGAACCCTCCAATCACTTTCAGCATTACTGTTTTCCAAATGGGTCATAGATTGCTTGATCAGCTCCCGGACCTTCTCGTTGTTTGGTGGTGAGGTAACAAGGTGGTGTTTCCAGAATCTCAACCTTTTGGTTCCTACCGGTCTGGAGTCTGTATGCTTGTGGTGGACTTATAGTTGCATCCTCCTGGGTGGGGGTGCCTTAGTTTTTGTAGAACCACTCAAAGATAATGCATCAGGTTGTTATCTTTATGGCTTCAGGAAGAACCAGGAGTCCTGTGTCCTAATCAGTAACTGCTTGGGCTTGCTCTTTGTCACTCAAGGAAGGCCTGGGAAACTTTTTTCTGTTTTCTACAAATAAAGTAGAAATAAAGTCCATTTGTGACCCAATGGACTGTAGCCCCTAGGCTCCTTCATCCATGGGATTTTCCAAGCAAAATTACTGGAGTGGGTTGCCATTTACTTCTCTTGGGGATTTTTCCCACCCAGAGATAGAACCTGGGTCTCCCACATTGCAGGCTGATTCTTTCCCAACTGGGTCACCTGGAAAGCCCCAGGTCAGTTAATTACAGAAGAAAGAGACCTCTGCCCTGATTACCAAGAAGCATCTTGAGTATGCACTGTCTGAGTTGGGGAGGTGTTAAGGGAACCGCCCATCCTGGCCAGAAACCATAGTAACCATTCATGTGAATTACTTTACCACAGGAGGTCCTGGTAAGGAACAGGAAACTAAGGAGCCCCCATAAGGAGGGGGCGGAATTCAGGAAAGTTCAAAAGGAGATGCCTCCTGTCCTACCAACCTCCCAGGATCCTCCTTGCTGGAATCCATCCTGACTGTGTGATGTGCGCACCACCAGGAAGGACCCTGAGTCAAAAACTAATCCCATTACTATAAAATCCGGGCTGTGAGCCATGTGTCAGAGCAGACCTCCTGGGCTCCCTTACCCTCCCGCTCTCTGCCCAGGCACCCCTTCTCAGTAAAATCTCTTGCTCTATCAGCATGAAACAGCATGACCCTATGGTCCTTCCCCCCAGCCATGTCCTCTGCCTGCCTGCTGTCTGTGGAAAACTTTAGCAAAGAATACGTTTCATCAGAGAAGTGAGAAATGCAGAAACATAGGAAAACAGTCAAAGGAGATCAAATAATAATAATGTAGTCACTAAGCATAGTCAAGGACCTTTAGTTCCTTCTCAAGGATTACAGGTAATATTCTGAGCCATATTCTGTGAGCTGTCTTACAGATACTGAAACCCCAGGTGGAAAAGTTAACTGCATGATGACTGGACTGGACCAGGACATGAGCTGCCACAATTCCAAGAAGTGTTCTCAAACAAATGGGAACAGACAGACTCTGGAACTGAAGATTAACTGTACCTAAAACAATCAAGATGATGCTAGTCAGACTAGCAATGACCAATCTGAAGATGATTGTCAGAGCTGACTAGGCTGTTTCTGTATGTAGCCAACCCCCCTCCCTACTCTGTGTATAAAAGCTTCTCCCCTGCTTGTCAGGGGGCAGAATCAGCCTTTGGACAGACGTCGCCCCACACCCCCTCCCCCCAACCCCCAGTTGCCGGCATCTGAAATAAAGCAAACTTTCCTTTCCACCGACCAGGCCTGTTTATTGACTTTTGGGCAGTGAGCAGCCAGACCCTACCTTTCAATAATAAGTACGTGTGTCTCCTTGGATGATTCATTTCTCAGTGTTAGACTGCTGGAGGGGGTTCCCCTTCCTGCAATGCTTTCATCATGTCATCCTAATTCTTAAATTCCTCAGCCACCTCTGAGTGATAGAATTCATGGAAATACTCAGACACAGACATAGAAAACAAACTTATGGTTGCATAAGGGGAAGGGAGAGAAAGGACAAATTAGAAGTTTGGGATTAATATATACACACTACGGTAAAGAATCTGCCTGCAATACAGGAGACCTGGGTTTGATCCCTGGGTTGGGAAGATCCCCTGGAGAAGGGAATGGCTACCCACTCTAGGATTCTTGCCTGGAGAGTTCCACGGACAGAAGAGCCTGGTGGGCTACAGTCCATGGGGTGGCAAAGAGTCGGACAGGACTGAGAGACTAACACTTTAACTATGTACAAAATGGATAATCAACAAGGACCTACTATACAGTACAGGGAATTATACTCAATATGTTGCAATAGCCTGTAAGGGAAAACAATCTGAAATATATATATATATATATATATATAAAACTGAATCACTTTACACCTGAAACTAACACAGCATTGTAAATCAACTGTACTTCAATTTAAAAAAGAAATATTCTACTGAATAGTAGAAGAATATGTTAAAGGACTTTTTCCTGAAGTAGAAAACGGCAAAATGAGTTTCAGATACTGAATAGGTAGAACTCAAGATACACTCCAACTCATACACACAAAATGGATGCTGTGGAAATGTGTGCTGAGATTCCTTTTCAAATTACAGTACATGATTCCTTCATTCATCAAATGCTTATTGAGCACCTATTGTGTGGCAAGGTATTCTGAAATCTGGAATAACTAGCACTTTAGTCTTGTTAGATAGTTTAGTCTTAATTAGTAGTGCTTTCCCATTTTTAAATTCATTCCACAAATATATATTTAGCAGAGTTTCTAGGTGCTTGGAAATAAGTATGTGAACAAAACAGGTCTCTCTGTCATGGAGTGAATGTTCTAGAGCAGGATAGGGAAGAAAGATAAACAATGAACATAAGTAAACTATAGAAGAACAGAGCAAAGTAAAGTGGAATGCGGGTGCTGGGAGGGGAGAGTGTGGGAGGAGGCTGCAATGTAAGCAAGATGGTCAACGTTAGCCTTAACGTTAAGTAAGATGTGAACAGAGCTGACGGTCCTGAGGGGCTAGTCAGGACCCTGGGAGAAGAGCAGTGCCAGAATACTGAGAAGCTGGAGCCAAGGTCCCCCAGGTAAGGGTGAGAGTTCAGTGTTCCTGGAAGGAGAGCAGGAGGCCATCTTGACTGGAAGAGATGAACAGTAGGAGGTGAGGGTTAGAGAGGCAATGGAAGCCAGCTCTTGTGGCTTCATATAAGAGCTTCTACAAAGTCCTGAGGTTCTAGAGAGAGTGCCATAGAGAGTGAAGTAAGTGTAAGAGAAATATAAACATTGTATAAAGTGAAAGTGAAGTCATTCAGTCATGTCTGACTCTTTGCAACCCCATGGACTGTAGCCTACCAGGATCCTCCCTCCACGGGATTTTCCAGGCAAGAGTACTTGAGGGGGTTGCCATTTCCTTTCCCAGGGGATCTTCCCAACCCAAGGATTGAACTCAGGTCTCCCACATTGTAGGCAGACCCTTTGCCATCTGAGCCACCAGGGATTGTATAGTAACACATATATGAGGAGAGTGAAAAAGCTAGCTTAAAACTCAATATTTAAAAAACAAGGATCATGGCATCCAGTCCTACCACTTCATGGCAAATAGATGGGGAAATAATGGAGACAGTGACAGACTTAATTTTCTTAGGCTTCAAAATCACTGCAGATGGTGACTGCAGCCATGAAATTAAAAGACGCTTGCTCCTTGGAAGAAAAGCTATGACCAACCTAGATAGCATATTAAAAAGCAGAGACATTACTTTGCCAACAAAGGTCCATCTAGCCAAAGCTATGGTTTTTCCAGGAGTCGTGTGTGGATGTGAGAGTTGGACCATAGAGAAAGCTGAGCACCAAAGAACTGATGCTTCTGAACTGTGGTGTTGGGAGAAGACTCTTGAGACACTCTTGGACTGCAAGGAGATCAAATCAGTCAATCCTGAAGGAAATCAGTCCTGAATATTCATTGGAAGGGCTGATGCTGAAGCTGAAGTTCTGATACTTTGGCCACCTGATGTGAAGAACTGACTCATTGGAAAAGACCTGATGCTGGGAAAGATTGAAGGCAGGCGGAAAAGGGGACAACAGAGGATGAGATGGTTGGATTGTATCATTCACTCAATGGACATGAGTTTGAGTAAGCTCTGGGAGTTGGTGATAGACAGAGAAGCCTGGGTGTGCTGCAGTCCATGGGGTTGCAAAGAGTTAGACACAACTGAGGGATTGAACAGAAGAGAATGTGGAATCTAGAAAAAATGGTATAGATGATCTTATTTGCAAAGCAGAAATAGAGACAGAGACAGAGAATAAAATGACTGTGTGGATCACAATAAACTGTGGAAAATTCTGAGAGAAATGGGAATACCAGACCACCTGACCTGCCTCTTGAAAAATCTGTATGCAGGTCAGGAAGCAACAGTTAGAACTGGACATGGAACAACAGACTGGTTCCAAATAGGAAAAGGAGTACGTCAAGGCTGTATATTGTCACCCTGCTTATTTAACTTATATGCAGAGTACATCATGAGAAACGCTGGACTGGAAGAAGCACAAGCTGGAATCAAGATTGCCGGGAGAAATATCAATAACCTCAGATACGCAGATGACACCACCCTTACGGCAGAAAGTGAAGAGGAACTAAAAAGCCTCTTGATGAAAGTGAAAGAGGAGAGTGAAAAAGTTGGCTTAAGCTCAACATTCAGAAAACGAAGATCATGGCATCTGGTCCCATCAGTTCATGGGAAATAGATGGGGAAACAGTGGAAACAGTGTCAGACTTTGTTTTGGGGGGCTCCAAAATCACTGCAGATGGTGACTGCAGCCATGAAATTAAAAGACACGTGCTCCTTGGAAGGAAAGCTATGATCAACCTAGATAGCATATTCAAAAGCAGAGACATTACTTTGCTGACTAAGGTCCATCTAGTCAAGGCTATGGTTTTTCCAGTAGTCATGTATGGATGTGAGAGTTGGACTGTGAAGAAAGCTGAGTGCCGAAGAACTGATGCTTCTGAACTGTGGTGTTGGAGAAGACTCTTGAGAGTCCCTTGGAATGCAAGGAGATCCAACCAGTCCATTCTGAAGATCAGCCCTGGGATTTCCTTGGAAGGAATGATGCTAAAGCTGAAACTCCAGTACTTTGGCCACCTCATGCGAAGAGTTGAGTCATTGGAAAAGACCCTGATGCTGGGAGGGATTGGGGGCAGGAGGAGAAGGGGATGACAGAGGATGAGATGGCTGGATGGCATCACTGACTCGATGGACGTGAGTCTTGAGTGAACTCCGGGAGTTAGTGATGGACAGGGAGGCCTGGTGTGCTGCGATTTATGGGGTCGCAAAGAGTCGGACACAACTGAGCAACTGAACTGAACTAAAAGGGAAAAGGGGGCGAGGTGAGAGGAACTGGGAGATTGGGATTGACACATATACACTATTGATACTATGAATAAAATAGGGAACCAATGAGGACATACTGTATAGCACAGGTGTCAGGAAGTATTTAACAGGGGCTTTCCTGTGTGCTGTTTTGGAACCATCAGGAATTCTTTGTTCCTTATTAATTCCTGAATATTCCCAAATTAAGAGGAGAGGCAAGACTCTCCAGGGACTGAGGAATCCAGGCATTTCCTTCGTTAGTTTTTCTATACAGTGATAAGTACCCTCTTTCTTTTTATGAACCATATGGTAAAAGTGGTTATTTACAACTCTCTCTTTCATATGGATGAGCTCATGTTTTCTTGATAACTTTTAAGTTTTGATTTTATCTCTGCTGAAAATAGCTCTCTTGTAAGACAGTATAAATACCTACACAATGTTGAATAAAACACCTTTGCTCCATCAGAGCTCTGGTTCCCGTGTCTTTCTCTCTCTCCCTCCCTCTTTTTCAGGCTGATCCCCTGGAGCAAAGAGGCTCTCTGAGTTCACTTTCCTGCCTGGGCTTCTAAGATCCTCTCGAGAGCTTCACTCCATTGAGAGGGCACCTGAGGCCTTCGTAAACAGAGCAAGCCCCGTGCAGGGGCTTTATTGGCTTTTGGTGTAAACCAAGGAATATCAGCCTCTTTCTCTCCTTTACTTTCTTATCGTCGACTCCGGACCACCAGGTTCTGGTCCATTAAAGGACCTCAACACACAGGAAACTCTTATTTAATGCACTGTGGTGACCCTAATGAGAAGGAAGTCCAAAACAGAGGGATATATGCATAGGCATGGCTGATTGATTTTGCTATTCAGTACATAAAGCAACAAACCAAGAAAAAAAAGGTCCCATGGTTTTAACCCTGACACAGGGAGCCAATGTAGGGTCCAAAACAGTGGTGACATGACCTGACTACCTTTTTTTTAAGATCCCTCTGGTGTGTTGAGAACAGATTATAGGAGGGCACAGGGAGAAGCAGGATGATAACTTACTGCAATACCCTTTGAGAGATAATGGAAACTCAGACCAGAGTGGTAGTAGAGGAAGTGGCAGAAAGTGGTTACAGTTGGTTACATTCTGAAGAGAGGGCCAAAATGATTTCCTGAAGGCTCACATATGAGGGGGGAGAAAAGCCAAGCATTTCTCCAGGACTTTTAGCCTGAATGAGTAAGAGATGATTTTGCCATCAACAGATGCAAAATGTTGGGAATGGGGCAGGCTTGGAAGGGGATGTTATCAGGGGGTTGTCTTTGGGGATGTTGAATCCAGACGTTGAGATGTCCATGTCGAGGTGGAGATGCTCAGGACATAGCTAGATGTGAGAGTCTGGATCTCAGGGGAGAGAGATCTGGGTAGAGATATACATCTAAGTGCCGTCCTAAAGGCATGACATGGGGCGAGATCGCTAAGGAAATGAGTATAGAAAGAGGAGAGAAGAGGACCAAGGATTGAGCTCTGGGAGGGGAGGCAGATCCCATGAAGGACACTGAGAAGGAACAGTCAATGAGTTAGGAGGAAACCTGAGAGTGTGAAGTCCTG
Organism: Oryx dammah; assembly: GCF_014754425.2. Lineage (NCBI taxonomy): Eukaryota > Metazoa > Chordata > Mammalia > Artiodactyla > Bovidae > Oryx > Oryx dammah. The sequence continues at coordinate 86,706,884 of NW_024070213.1, read as the reverse complement.
GAAACTAAGGAAGGAATGATCAGCAGTGTCATATGCTACCAGTAGGCCAAACAAGATGAGAACTCAAAAATGACCAAGGATTTAGCCACACCGAGGTCACTAGTAACCTGGATGGGAATAGTTCAGTGTGGTGATTGAAAAATAATAGACATTTAGTTTGGGGGAGAATGGATACATGTATATGTATGGCTGAGTCCCTTCCCTGTTCACCTGAAACTATCAGAACATTGTTTGTTAACTGGCTATACCCCAATACAAAATAAAAAGTTTTTAAAAAATTAATAGGCATTCTATTTTTAGATTCTGTTTTCATATGATTCATTAACAAAATACTTTTATTTTTCTTCCTCTAACTCCCTACCTCCTGACATTCAAGCAGATTGCCCCTGAGGAATCACACTATCTTTAAGGCCTTTATAGTCCTGATTACCTTGTTTTGGATTCTGGCATTTTTTGCTTTCTAGCAAATTGTGCTTCAGCAAATTTCTTAATATCTCTGAATTACCTCCCTTATAAAATGGGGATAATGTATAACTAATAGGTCGATACACTGTTGTAGGGACTAACTGAGATACATAATACAGAGTACATACACCCAGTAAAGCACCAAGTGGTACTAAGGTGGTGGTGGTGGCAGACAAATCCAGAGATGAAGCTGCATCTTCTTGCATTTGAAAATTAGTTTAAGCATCCATATTTAAGTTGGGATTCACATTTAAGTTTTTTGCCCCCTGATGGATTTTATTTTTGGAGGGATGGGGAATCTTTTTTCCTGCGTGGACAGTTAAAATTTTAACCTTTATGTAAACAGGTCTTTATGGGTCTAAAAATTACTGAGTGAGGAAAGGCTTACTTTCTAGCTGACAGTTTCCAGAATTGATCACAAACATATTGAGTTATTAACAGAGAGCCAGTATTCTGCCATTTTTGGCACTATAACTTTGGACAGGGACTCCTCCTCCTTGGACCCCAGGCTTTGTGTGTGCAGTACGAGGGCCATGGACAGGATCATCTCTAAGACCTCTTCCAGCCCTAATATTCTGAAATACTCTGATGTGAGACTTCTGCTGTACATGTGAGTTGTACAAAAATGAGCAAAGTTGAAAACATGCTTCAGTCAGGGTCTTCTTGGAATCACCAGTACATTAGATACATTCTTATACATTGGACGTTGGTTGGAGTCTTACAATGCTTTAGGGAAAAAAGTGCTGAACACCTACTCCAGCTCAGGGAAGCCTGGGCTTTATGTCACCATATATAGGATCCACATATAGTAAAGAGAAGTGAATTCAGATAAAACCAAATCTTGGGTTTTTTAGTGTTGTCTCTGCTAGGCTCAACTGGAATTCCATCATCTCCACTGGCTTTGTTTGTAGTGATGCTTTCTAAGGCCCACTTGACTTCATATTCCAGGATGTCTGGCTCTAGGTGAGTGATCACACCATCATGATTATCTTGGTCGTGAAGATCTTTTTTGTACAGTTTTTCTGTGTATTCTTGCCACCTCTTCTTAATATCTTCTGCTTCTGTTAGGTCCATACCATTTCTGTCTTTTATCAAGCCCATCTTTGCATGAAATATTCCATTGGTGTCTCTAATTTTCTTGGAGAGATCTCTAGTCTTTCCCATTTTGTTGTTTGCCTCTATTTCTTAGCATTGATCGCTGAGGAAGGCTTTCTTATCTCTTCTTGCTATTCTTTGGAACTCTGCATTCAGATGCTTATATCTTTCCTCCTTTTCTCCTTTGCTTTTCGGTTCTCTTCTTTTCACAGCTATTTGTAAGGCCTCCTCAGACAGCCATTTTGCTTTTTTGCATTTCTTTTCCATGGGGATGGTTGAGCTATTTCAAATCCTGAAAGATGACGCTGTGAAAGTGCTGCACTCAATATGCCAGGAAATTTGGAAAACTCAGCAGTGGCCACAGGACTGGAAAAGGTCAGTTTTCATTCCAATCCCAAAGAAAGGCAATGCCAAAGAATGCTCAAACTACTGCACAATTGCACTCATCTCACACACTAGTAAAGTAATGCTCAAAATTCTCCAAGCCAGGCTTCAGCAATATGTGAACCATGAACTTCCAGATGTTCAAGCTGGTTTTAGAAAAGGCAGAGGAACCAGAGATCAAATTGCCAACATCCTCTGGATCATGGAAAAGCAAGATAGTTCCAGAAAAACATCTATTTCTGCTTTATTGACTATGCCAAAGCCTTTGACTGTGTGGATCACGATAAACTGTGGAAAATTCTGAAAGAGATGGGAATACCAGACCACCTGACCTACCTCTTGAGAAACCTGTATGCAGGTCAGGAAGCAACAGCTAGAACTGGACATGAAACAACAGACTGGTTCCAAATAGGAAAAGGAGTATGTCAAGGCTGTATATTGTCACCCTGCTTATTTAACTTATATGCAGAGTACATCATGAGAAATGTGGGCTGGAAGAAGCACAAGCTGGAATCAAGATTGCCGGGAGAAATATCAATAACCTCAGATATGCAGATGACACCACGCTTATGGCAGAAAGCAAAGAAGAACTAAAGAGCCACGTGGTGAAAGTGAAAGTGGAGAGAGAAAAAGTTGGCTTAAAACTCAACATTCAGAAAACGAAGATCATGGCATCTGGTCCCATCACTTTGAGCTGGAGTAGGTGTTCAGCACTTCAGTCAAGGCTACGGTTTTTCCAGTGGTCATGTATGGATGTGAGAGTTGGACTGTGAAGAAAGCTGAGCACCAAAGAATTGATGCTTTTGAACTGTGGTGTTGGAGAAGACTTTTGAGAGTCCCTTGGAATGCAAGGAGATCCAACCAGTCCATTCTGAAGGAGATCAGCCCTGGGATTTCTTTGGAGGGAATGATGCTAAAGCTGAAACTCCAGTACTTTGGCTACCTTGTGCGAAGACTTGACTCACTGGAAAAGACTCTGATGCTGGGAGGGATTGGGGGCAGAAGGAGAAGGGGACGACTGAGGATGAGATGGCTGGATGGCATCACTGACTCAATGGACGTGAGTCTTGAGTGAACTCCGGGAGTTAGTGATGGACAGGGAGGCCTGGCATACTGCAATTTATGGGGTCGCAAAGAGTCGGACACGACTGAGTGACTGAACTGAACTGAACTGCTAGGCTACCAGTAATACTGAAGAACTTATTTTTGTCCAGTTACAAATTACATGTTACAGGTAATGTATAGAGATATTTTGTGCTCATATAGCAATTTAGAACAAAATATTTCCTATTCCAATTGTGCCTTTGGCGCTCAGCTTTCTTTATAGTCCAACTCTCACATCCATACATAACTATTGGAAAAACCTAGCTTTGACTAAAAGGACCTTTGTTGGCAAAGTAATGTCTCTGCTTTTTAATACGCTGTCTAGGTTGGTCATAACTTTTCTTCCAAGGAGCAAGTGTCTTAATTTCATGGCTGCAGTCACCATCTGCAGTGATTTTGGAGCCTGGAAAAATAAAGTCAGCCACTGTTTCCATTTTTTCCCCATCTATTTGCCTTGAAGTGATGGGATGCCATGATCTTTGTTTTCTGAATGTTGAGTTTTAAGCCAACTTTTCACTTTCCACTTTCACTTTCACCAAGAGGCTCTTTAGTTCTTCTTTGCTTTCTGCCATAAGGGTGGTGTCATCTGCATATCTGAGGTTATTGATATTTCTCCCAGCAATCTTGATTCCAGCTTGTGCTTCATCCAGCCCAGTGTTTCTCATGATGTACTCTGCATAGAAGTTAAATAAGCAGGGTGACAATATACAGCCTTGACGTACTCCTTTTCCTATTTGGAACCAGTCTGTTGTTCTATGTCCAGTTCTATGTCCAGAGCACCGAAGAATTGATGCTTTTGAACTGTGATGTTGGAGAAGACTCTTGAGAGTCCCTTGGACAGCAAGGAAATCCAACCAGTCCATCCTAAAGGAAATCAGTCCTGAATATTCATTGGAAGGATTGATGCTGAAGCTAAAACTCCAATACTTTGGCCACCTGATGTGAAGAACTGGCTCATTTGAAACGATCCTGATGCTGGGAAAGATTGAAGGCGGGAGGAGAAGGGGACGACAGAGGATGAGATGAGAGTTGGTGATGGACAGAGAGGCCTGGCGAGCTGCAGTCCATGGGGTCACAAAGAGTCGGACATGACTGAGAGACTGAACTGAACTGTACAGTGCCTTGGAAAAGTTTTCAAAAATAAGTTTTTAACAAGGATATTTATTTGGAACTGTGGGAAATAAGGTCTTGAGACTTGAAACAATCTACTCTGAACCACAAGAGGTGGAACCCAGAACAAATCCCTAAAACGGCAGTTGCCTCTTTTACTTCTTGGCCCCGTATTAGCCTGCTACTGGCACTAGTTCACAAGCAAAGAACGTCCTAGAAGTCATCTGTTGAATTTTTCTTAAGGCAAGGCTAGTATAATAAGAAAAAGAGAATCTGTCCTACTTTCAAGACCTCCAAAGGACAGCTAAGACTCCTCTCAGTTATGTCCAGCCACCTTCTTTATGATAAGCATTTTTAAAATCCTGGAGCTTGCCTGGCCCTCCAGTGGTTAAGACTCTGTGCTCCCAATGCAGGGGGCATGGGATCCCGCTGAATAAAATAATAATACAATAAAATATATGTATTTTGAAGCATTTTTTTCCCTTCTTCTCTTTACCCCTTGTAAACAGAGAAGAGCAGGACATTATCTTCTAGATAACATGGGAAAAATAATCCTCGGATCCTTTAACTTTCACTTACTGTTCTCTGCAAATATTTTCTTTTGAATTTCTCCTCCCTCATGATGGGAGCAGGGTTTTGGCCTTCTCTTCCATTAGGATTTTATGTGAAATGCAAGCTCCATTCTGTGAGACTACCCCAGAAGACTGGCTTTCATTTCTGAAAGTTCACATTTTATTTCCACTGAGACATCACATGGCTTTTTCGAACCTGCCTTATAATCCCTAAAAGTACTGTATTTGGGGGTTGTTTCCTCACAGTGACCGAATGAAGCAACTTAGTAGGTTGTGTTTCCCCTGTATTCCCACTTTATATCCCAGAGCCAATCCTTCTTAAGCTTTTTCTGATCTTTCCTGTAATTAAAAACCATTTCCATGATTCTCCTCCCCTGTCCCTTCAGGATAGACGGGTAATATACTCTTGAAAATTAAAAAGAACTACTCACATTCTCTAATCATCTACATTATTATTCCAGTAAGTAGGCCATTTCCTGGAGTCTGGAACTCTTTTCTATTTATAGCAATGTTTATTTAATAATTTTATTTACTCATGTACCTAAAAAGCCCCTGGCAGCCCAAAGTGGAAAGGCCCCTGAGAAACTTCTTTCCTTGTGACTGTACCTCCTTGCCAGCAGCTGAGATGGTAGGTGGGTTTACTCAGAGACTGTGAATCTTAGGATAATCTTTCCTCTTTCACTTTCCTGGTATCTTTTTACCTCCTCCTAAGACACAGAGCGGGCCACATTCAAGTACACCAAGTACTTGTTTTTTCCTACCTAATTAGTCCAGTAGTACCTCAATTCGAAGGAGTACTACTACTACTACTACTAAGTTGCTTCAGTCATGTCTGACTCTGTGCGACCCCATAGACGGCAGCCCACCAGGCTCCCCCGTCCCTGGGATTCTCCAGGCAAGAACACTGGAGTGGGTTGCCATTTCCTTCTCCAATACATGAAAGTGAAAAGTGAAAGGGAAGTCGCTCAATCGTGTCCAACTCTTAGTGACCCTGCAGCCTACCAGGCTCCTCTGTCCATGGAATTTTCCAGGCAAGAGTACTGGAGTGGGGTGCCACTGCCTTCTCCGAAGGAGTATCACTGCATAAATTGTACACAGTTGGGAAATTTAGAGGTAAAACAGTCTGGTGTTACTCAGGTGAAAAAGTGAAGTGACAGTGTGAGACCCCATGGACTACAGCACACCAGGCCCCCCTGTCCATGGAATTCTCCAGGTAAGAATATTGGACTGGGTTGTCATTCCTTTCTCCAGGGAAATCTTCCTAACCCAGGGATCAAACCCGGGTCTCCTTCACTGCAGGCAGATTCTTTACTGTGGAGCCAGCAGGGAAGCCCATAATTAGCTTAATTTGGCTGAAAGCATTTGGCCTTTTCCAGTGTCTGTTTCTCCCACTTCAAGTCAGTGGGCTGCTTCCTAATCTGAACCCCATATGATTCTTTTGTAAAACTAATCCTCCTACTCATTGGTGTGTGAGAGAGCCCACTAGAGCCAACAATTTACATTTTTAGAAATTTGGTGAGCCAGTTAGACATCGCATTGGCAGCTTGAAATAAGCAATGATGGATGTATTTACATCGTGGAAATTGGTGAATACTACAAATTAGGCTCTCATCTCCACTCCCAGCTGGTTGTTAAAACATTTTCCATTGCCCCTACTTCCACTCTAGTCCAAATCAGGACATTTCTCTTAGTTCTTTAGAACTCTGATATTTAAAAAAAAAAAAAAAAAAAAGAACTTTTTTTTTTTTGGTCTCAGAGCTTGATTCAGTGCTCTCCTCATAGCCAGCCAAAGCCCAGAAGCCCAGCTTGGCTTCTCCTCCCAATTTCAGCTTTCAGAATTACAAAAGGGTTACCACCTCTTAGCCCCTCCAATCCCAATCAACACCTTCTTTTCTAATGCTTTTATTTCTTCGATTAGAAAGGTCCCCAACTCCTGTTTAGCCACACTCCACCCCAGCATCCCACCTCCAGGACCAGTGTCTCCACTCAGCTTCCACCCTCAGGATGAAGAAAGAGTTCACACACCTTCACTTGTTTACCTGTCACAATAAGTCTATGAGGTTATGAGGTAGAAACTACTGTTACCTCTACTTTACAGAAGAGAAAATTGAGGCTCATGGGTTGAAGTAACTTATCTAAAGGCACATGCCGGCCCATGCTGCCTGCAGTCCAGTCTTCCTCGCTGGGATCCTCAGCCTTTCCTCAGGAGGTTGGTTTTAAGGCTCTCATTTCTTAACCACTGTTCTTCTCTCTAAAAACATCCATATGAAACCACTTTTATATCTACAACTTTAATTACATGTTTATTTCTCCAAAGCATCCAAACCTGTAATGATCCCATTCAGTTTTAAGAACGCAATGAAGGAAAGAGGCTGGTACAGAGTTCTAACAGACATGGGCCGTACTCAGAACTCTATTTTTACAGCACTGTAATATTTTGATCCTCTAGTCTGTGTTCTTTTTTCCTTACCCTCCAGCAATTTTTTGTTGCAATACAGTCAGGATTATAAACCATTTAGAAACCCTGGAAGGTCTTTGCTTGTTTCTGATCGATCTAGAGTTCTTCATTTAAAATTACATACCTCTTTGTTTTGGTAAGCTGTGGTCCCTACTGACCTTGTAAATGGGTTATGTGGAACAGCCTGTAACTACAAAAATCAGCTTGCTTACCCTGTTCCCTCAGCAGCTCCGTTTATTTGTACTGAACCCAAGGGACAGAGCCAGGTTCATACACTGGGAAAAAGAAAAAGAGAAGGAGGAAATGCTTTGTGTTCAAAACAAAGAAACAAATTTTATATTCAGGCTGCTCTTTCCCTTTATTGTGCCTGAAACAACTGATAGTAAACCACAGTTGTTTCAAAGAGGGAAAAAAAATAACCTGGAATGTAGGTCACCTAACAAGCTATGAAACCTGATTCCTTGATGCTGGTTTGCTTAACTGAATTGAGGGGATTCATGGCCTCTGTTCAGGCCCAGGGAGCCTGCAATGGACTGAATGTATTCCGTTCCCTGCCCCTCTCCCCCAACCGACCCCGACCTAATTCATATGTTGAAATCCTGACCTTCACTGTAACGGTATTTGGAAGTGGGGCTAAGGGGGAATAATTAGGTCACGAGGTGGAGCTCTCATAAATGGAATTAGTGCCCTTATAAACAGGACCTAGAGACCTCTCTTGCCATTTGAGAGGATACAAGGATAAAATGGCAGTCTACAACTGGGAAGAGTGTCTGCACTGGAATTTGACCATGCTGGCACCCTGAACTTGGACTTCCAGCCTCCAGAACTGTGAGAAATAAATTTCTGTTGTTAATAAGCCACCCTGTTTATGGGATTTTGTTAGAGCAGACTGAACAAAGCCACAGCCTAGCCCCAAGCACATTGTTGTGTGTGTGCTAAGTCGCTTCAGTCATGTCCAATTCTTTGTACCCAAGGACTGTAGGCCACAGACTCCTCTGTCCATGGGATTCCAGTCAAGAATATTAGAGGGGTTGACCCAGGGATTGAACCCATGTCTCTTCTGCACTGGCAGGAGGGTTCTCTACCACTAGTGCCACCTGGGAAGCCCAAGCTCATTGTTATGGAAGTCAAAGAAGATGAAGTACAAGAAAAAGTTCAGTTCAGCCGCTCAGTCTTGTCCGAATCTTTGCAACCCCATGGACTGCAGCACACCAGGCCTCTCTGTCCATCACCAACTCCCGGAGTTTACTCAAACTCATGTCCATTGAGTCAGTGATGCCATCCAACCATCTCATCCTCTGTCGTCCCCTTCTCCTCCCGCCTTCAATCTTTCCCAGCATCAGGGTCTTTTCAAATGAGTAAGTTCTTCGCATCAGGTGGCCAAAGTATTGGAACTTCAGCTTCAGCATCAGGCCTTCCAGGGAATATTCAGGACTGATTTCCTTTAGGATGGACTGGTTTGATCTCCTTGCAGTCCAAGAGACTCTCAAGAGTCTTCTCCAACACCACAGTTCAAAAGTGTCAATTCTTCGGCGTTCAGCTTTCTTTACAGTCCAACTCTCACATCAATACATGATTACCGGAAAAACCATAGCTTTGACCAGACAGACCTTTGTTGGCAAAGTAATGTCTCTAAAGCTTTCTAATACGCTGTCTAGGTTGAAAGTAGTGATTATTTATTAATGCTTAGATAGCAGCAATAACAGGAAAACAACAGAATGGGAAAGACTAGAGATCTCTCCAAGAAAATTAGAGATACCAAGAGAACATTTCATGCAAAGATGGGCACAATAAAAGGACAGAAATGGTATGGACTTAACAGAAGAGAAGATATTAAGAAGAGGTGGCAAGAATACATAGAAGAACTATACAAAAAAGATCTTCACAACCTGGATAATCACGATGGTGTGATCACTTACCTAGAGCCAGATATCCTGGAATGCAAAGTCAAGTGGGCCTTAGGAAGCATCACTATGAACAAAGCTAGTGCAAGTGATGGAATTCCAGTTGAGCTATTTCAAATCCTAAAAGATGATGCTGTGAAAGTGCTGCCCTCATTATGCCAGCAAATTTGGAAAACTCAGCAGTGGCCACAGGACTGGAAAAGGTCAGTTTTCATTCCAATCCCAAAGAAGGGCAATGCCAAAGAATGTTCAAACTGCCACACAATTGCACTCATCTCACACTCTAACAAAGTAATGCTCAAAATTCTCCAAGCCAGGCTTCAACAGTACGTGAACTGAGAACTTCCAGATGTTCAAGCTGGATTTAGAAAAGGCAGAGGAACAAGAGATCAAATTGCCAACATCCACTGGATCGCTGAAAAAGCGAAACATCTACTTCTGCTTTATTGACTATGCCAAAGCCTTTGACTGTGTGGATCACAATAAACTGTGGAAAATTCTTAAAGAGATAGGAATACCAGACCACCTCACCTGCCTCCTGAGAAATCTGTATGCAGGTCAAAGAAGCAACAGTTAGAACTGGACAAGGAACAACTGACTGGTTCCAAATAGGGAAAGGAGTACATCAAGGCTGCATATTGTCACCCTGCTTATTTAACTTCTATGCAGAGTACATCATGTGAAACACTGAGCTGGATAAAGCACAAGCTGGAATCAAGATTGCTGGGAGAAATATCAATAACCTCAGATATGCAGATAACACCACCCTATGGCAGAAAGCAAAGAAGAACTAAAGAGCCTTTTGATAAAAGTGGAAGAGGAGAGTGAAAAAGCTGACTTAAAACTCAACATTCAGAAAACTAAGATCATAGCATCCAGTCCCATCACTTCATGGCAAATAGATGGGGAAACAATGGAAACAGTGACAGACTTTATTTTCTGTGATAAAATCAGATGCAGAAGGTGACTGCAGTTACGAAATTAAAGACACTTGCTCCTTGGAAGAAAAGCAATGACCAACCTAGACAGAATATTAAAAAGCAGAGACATTACTTTGCCAACAAAGGTCTGTCTAGTCAAAGCTATGGTTTTTCCAGTGGTCATGTATGGATGTGAGAGTTGGACTATAAAGAAAGCTGAGCGCCAAAGAATTGATGCTTTTGAACTGTGGTGATGAAGACTCCTGAGAGTCTGTTGGACTGAAAGGAGATCAAACCAGTCCATCCTAAAGGAGATCAGTCCTGAGTGTTCATTGGAAGGACTGATGCTGAAGCTGAAACACCAATACTCTGGCCACCTGATGTGAATAACTGACTCACCTGAAAAGACCCTGATGCTGAGAAAGATTGAAGGCAGGAGAAGGGGATGATAGAGGATGAGATGGTTGGATGGCATCACTGACTGGATGGACATGAGTTTGAGTAAGCTCGGGGAGTTGCTGATGGACAGGGAGGCCTGGCATGCTACAGTCCATGGGGTCGCAGAGTTGGACGCGACTGAGCGACTGAACTGACTGAGACAGCAACAGAATCATTCTGACCTCTAGAGACAAAGATAGAGTAAAATGCAAAGTGGAAGATGCTGTCAGGTTGGGGAGGCAAAGATGAGAATAACAACCTACTGAAGTAACAATTTTATTGACTCCTCCCTGACAAGAATGTAAACTGTCAAAGGCATTATAACTAGTAGGAACTGGGAATTCTGGTTTCTAGTGTGAATAGATAACATGCCGTTTGGTAAGGGCCCTTCCTGTATTACATCTGAGTTTCCCCATTGGCAGTGTGAGGATAATAACTGATCTAAAACAGATCTCTGAATAAGAAGATCCCTGGATTGAGGGTTGGGAGATCTAGATTCTAGTTCTAGCACAACTTACTGAATGGATCTTAGTTTCATCATTTGTAAAATAAAACATAGCTTCTAAGTTTCCTTATATAATTTAGTTTCTTTACATAGTGCCCTGAAAACATAAAGATTTTCTAGAAATGCAAAATTACATTATTCTTTATTTTACACAACATATATTTATCTGGCCCCTAGCTGTGTACTAAGCACTGTACTAGGAATTAAGGAAAAGACAAAGCCTCTGAGAAGATCATATGCATTTGGGGAAGAGAAGTGACATAGGAAGAAAAATGAAATCTAGGGAGGATGCTAGAGAGTAATGAGTGCTGTTTTAGCTAATGTGGCACAAAGGCCTCTCTGACTTGAAGGAAGAGCTGAGCCATATGACTGTCTGGGGGAAGAACATTCCAGGCAGAGGAAATGGCTAGAAACTGAGAACGAAGGAAAAAGCAGCAGAAAAGGTCAGAGAGAGAGCAGAGTCCAGACTGTGCAGGTCCTTAGAGGCTACCATAAGGAATTTGGCTTTTTCTCTGCATGAGGTTGGAAGTCATTGGCCCGAAGTCATAAAATAAGACTTTTGTTTTAACAGGGTCACTCAAGCCCCTATGCTTAGAATAGACTCCAGGGAGGTAAGAATGGAAGCAGGTGACCAATTAAGCGGTTACTGTAGTAATTTGAGCAGGAACCCAGGGCAGCAGCAGAGGAGATGATGAGATGTGGCCCGATTCTGGATAGGAGTTTCTGATGGATTGGATGTGGGTTGTGAGAAAACATTCAAGAATGATCCCCCCTAATCGGGGCTTCCCCGGTGGTCCAACGGTTAAGAATCCACCTTGCAGTGCATGGGACAGGGGTTTGATCCCTGATCTGGGAAGACCCCACATGCCACAGGCAACTAAGTCCATGTGCCACAACTACTGAGCCCATGCTCTACTGCCTCAAACCACAACTGGGGAGCCTACAGGCCCTAGCGCTCATGCTCTGCAACAAGAGAAGCCACCGCAACGAGAAGCCCACTCACTGCAACTAGAGAGGAGCCCCTGCTCGCTGCAGCTAGAGAAAACCCATGCAGCAACAAAGACCCAGTGCAGCCAAAAAAAACATATAAAATAAAACTGTAAAACTGTAAGAGTGACCCCAAGGGTTGGGGTCTGAACAATTGGAAAAGTGGAGCTGATACTAAGATGAGTTTGGAAGGAGCAGGTCTCAGGGTGGTAAGGAACAGGAAGTTCATGATTTGCTTTGAACACAGTGAGGATGAGATGCCAATGACACCAAGTGGAGAACTTAAGGGGGCAATGAAATCAAAATGCATAAGAATCCTACGGTGGAAAGGGACCAGGACTTCCAACACGAATCCTCAAGTTCTTACATTAGGGAATCTAGCCTCAGTAGAACTAGGAGTGCTTGACAATAGCCCAGTGGCAGCCCAGTGGCAGAAAAGGATACTGAGACTCAAAACCGTCTTGAGGAAAGAAGTCTAGACTAGAGATGCACTTTAAGACATTTCAAGTATTAACACATTTCAAGTATTTTTTTTAAGTGTATGTTGCTGTTTCTTTCTTTCTTTAGTATTTATTTTGGCTGCCACTGTCTTAGTGGCAGCAGGCAGGATTTTTAGTTGTGGCACATGGGATCTAGTTCCCTGACCAGGGATCGAACCTGGGCTCCCTGTATTGGGAACTTAGCTGCTAGACCACCAGGGAAGTGCCAAGGCCCCATGTATTGATGTGAGACCACATACTGTGCTCCTGTACAAATTGGAACTGGAGGCTGTAAGCCCATTACAGTTTAGCCATCCAAGGAATTTGATCTGAGCTAGTTTCCTCTATGCCTGAGTTAGAACATAACTAATCTGCCTCATTCCCTTATGTCCCAATTTGGCATATACAAACCTAAGATTCTGGACAGTGTCAATGAAAAATTAATCAATCAATCTAAGAAAGGAATGGAAAATTTTACTTGAGCCAAATTTGAGGACCATAACCCAGAAAGCACAACTTAGAAAGCTCTGAGAACTCTTCTGTCCATTAGAAGTCAATGCACAGTTGTATAAGTTTTTTGAGACAGAGGGCTGTACACTAAATGAAATATTACTGACAGTTTACATGATTTGGATCTAGGTGTCATTGTGGTGGGTCATGTGACCCCTTACAAGCTCAAGAAGGAATGTTATCTTTTAAGGAGTTGTCTTGTTGATGCTAGGAGAAGGTTTCTCTTTATGGTTGAGCAGGTATTGCTGCTGATGGGGGAGGTTTAGTCAGTCATGATGTAGATACAAAATGCACAGTGGGAGGGGAGGACAACAGGCAGAAGGACGTTTTTATGTTCAGATTTTTCTTGTCTTGACATAAAATATGAATGTTATTTCACAACAGTTTATAAGTAATCCCAATAGGAGCATCAAACTTTTAGAGGTGTTTACAATGTAGAATTTGTAGAAATTAGTGTCTAATTGGATTGGAGAGTGAGGGATAGGAAAAGGCTCTGAATTTCCTCTCTGGAGCCTAGGTTGGCAATTATAATAGGAAATACCAGAGGAGGTGGGGGTCAGGGTTACTTCTGTTTATTTATTTATTTTAAAAAGAGGCTGAAGCTAGATTGCTTTTGGCCTTCCAGTAGAGTGTTTTGGACACCATCAGAACAAACAAGTAGGTTTAGTAAGTAAGGGGGTCTGTATCTGGAGCTCAAGAATGATTTAAAGTACCACTGTTTCTATGTGATCAATTTTGTAACCTGTTACATTATAAAAATCAACCCATAGAAGTAGCTCATTGTGCTTTCCACCTTTACAGAGAGACACAGGAAGTGAAGCTAATCTATCACCTTCTTCAAAGACTGGAACTTCTCTGTCTTCAGCCCTCACTGCTGTATGACTCTTAACCATCTTTTACTCCTTTCCCAAGGAAAGAGGTGCTCCCAATTGCTTCTGCATCCTTCAAGCTCCTAGTCTTCATTTACCTGCTCAGTCCCAGCAGATAACCTAGATTCCTATTGTAGTGATAGGATTAAAGGATTCAATCTGAGCTCCAATAGCTTTCATCTCATCCTCCACAAACTGTTTGTCTTTCTTCTTCCTTATATTATCCTCCTGCTTTTCTCACCAAAGTCCCCTCCAATTTTATTAATACTAATCCCACCCACTTGGGCCCTCGTTTATATTCCTGCTGACAGCCTCTGGGAACTTGCTTTATTAATTAACCTGTTTGCTTGACCCTTAATTCTCTTTGTTTACACAAATCACTCCTAAACCACCAAGTGTCATTTCCTGTTTGAATTACTATCCTATATCTCTTCCCTTTTATTCAAATTTGTGGGTTTTTTCCATCCACCCATTTACTTCTTAGCTTTAATAAGTTATCCCCACCCCACTGACCCCAGTGGGGTCAATTTTTCCATTTTAAGCATCCCACCATCCAGTTACCATCTCCACCTTTCCAGTAAGAGAAAACCAATCCCAACAATCCTTCCCCTTAAGGAGACTGAGACGTCAACCTTGCCACCGTTTCACTGTCCTTTACCCCTCTATGTCCTCACACCTCTCCTCGCACAGTCCATCACTATAATCTTACACTCTTGCTTACACCTGCAACTCCCTAGTTCCATTTTTTTTGTCGTGTTCACTTAGCAAAACTTCAAGCCTAATTAAATCTCTACCTACCCCATGCCTACAGGCATGGCTGTGGCAGGCTGACAGATCCACTTAAAATTCATGATCACTAACCTCCAGAGGGCCTTCCATTGCTTAGCAGTAATATTGTATTTCCCTAAGTCCCTTCACTTTCCCATTCTCCTAAACATTTTTTTAAACGTCTTCTTCAGGATCCTCAAACCCTCCAAAGTTCTTCCCATTCTCACTCTCAGTTCATAACTTTGCATCTTTATTCACTGGGAAAATAGAAGCAATCAAAAGAGGCTGTCCACAAGCTCCCAATATTATGCTTTCCTTGCTAAAACATAATTTTCAAAAAGTTAAAATCATGGGACTTCCTAGTAGTCCAGTGGCTAAGACTCCAAGCTATCAGTGCATGCGGCTTGGGTTCAATCCCTGGTTGGGAAACTAGATTCTGCATGCTGCAACTAAGACCTGGCACAGCCAAATAAGTATATTTTAAAAAGTTAAAATCATAACATATATATAGAGAATTAAACATGTGCTCAAGATTTACTGACTAAGGAACCAGTAAAATGATAAAGTTGGGGCAAAGAGCATTTAAGGAACAGGAGTTATATTTCATCAGGAAAGGCACCTTAAAAATATTAGAATAAGACTGCTAGGTAGAAACAAAACTGATAATGCCCTTCAAGAGAAAACAAAAAAATCCTAACCTGTGAGGCTATCTTTTCCACAGGCCAAAAACCATTTGTATTTCTCTCGGATGAACACTGTGTGCATCACTGTAAGTTTTCTATAAGAAACAGGATTGTTAAATATCCTAATCAGGACTTCCCTGGTAGTCCAGTGGACAAGAATCCTCCTGCCAATGCAGGGGACACGAGTTTGATTCCTGATACAGGAAGATCCCACATGCTGCAGGGCAACCAAGCCCATGCGCCACAGCTACTGAAGCCGACCCGCTTAGAGCCTGTGCTCCGAAACAAGTGAAGCCATCCCAATGAGAAGTCTGCACACAGCAAAGAGTAGCCCCCGCTTGCCGCAACTAGAGAAAGCCGGTGCACTGCAACGAAGACCTAGCTCCGCCAAACATAAATAAATATACCTTTTAAAAAATCTAAAAAACAATCCTAATCAGTAAGAAATAGAAAGTCTGGCAAAGGTGGCTACCCTTAGAAAATGAGACAATCCCCAGAGGGCCTGCTGGACAGAGCCCAGCTCTTCACTAAAAAGATGCCCGGCAATCCTGTTAGCACAATTTCAAAATTTGGGATAATTCTTCTTAACCACTTACCTATTTGTGATTGTCCCACGCATTCCTGCCTGTCTTCTAGCTTCTGACAATAGACTGTCTATGCTCTTATTCAAGGTCAATATTTCCACTTGTATATGAAAGGCAAAGATATACCCAACTGAATTCAGAGTTCCAGAGAATAGCGAGGAGAGATAAGAAGGCCTTCTTACCTAAAGAATGAAAAAATGTAGAGGAAAACAATAGAATGGGAAAGACTAGAAATCTCTTCAAGAAAACTGGAGAGATCAAGGGAACATTTCATGCAAGAATGGGCATGGTAAAGGAAGAAATGGTAAAGACCTAAAAGAAGCAGAACAGACTAAGAAGTGGTGGCAAGAATTCACAGAACTAAACAATAAAGGTCTTAATGACCCGAATAACCACGATGGTGTGATGTGGGTCTGTGCCTAGACCCAGACATCCTGGAGTGTGAAGCCAAGTAGGCCTTGGGAAGCACTGCTACAAATAAAGCGAGCTATTTCAAATCCTAAAAGATGATGCTGTTCAAGTGCTGCACTCAATATGCCAGCAAATTTGGAAAGCTCAGCAGTGGCCACAGGACCACTGCTGAAAAGGTCAGTTTTCATTCCAATCCCAAAGAAGGGCAATGCCAATGTTCAAACTACACTGCACAGTTGTGCTCATTTCACACGCTAGCAAGGTAATGCTCAAAATTCTTCAAGCTGGACTTCAGCAGGAGGTGAACCAAGAACTTCCAGATGAACAAGCTGGGTTTAGAAAAGGTAGACAAACCAGAGATTAAATTGCCAACATTCGTTGAATCATAGAGAAAGCAAGGGAATTCCAGAAAAACACTTATTTCTGCCTCATTGACTACACTAAAGCTTTTGACTGTGTGGATCACAACTAACTATGGAAAATTCTTAAAGAGATGGGAATAACAGAACACCTTACTTGTCTCCTGAGAAACCTGTATGCAGGTCAAGAAGAAACAGTTAGAACTGAACATGGAACAACTGACTGGTTCCAAATTGGGAAAGGAGTACATCAAGGCTGTATACTGTCACCCTGCTTATTTAACTTATATGCAGAGTACATCATGTGAAAAGCAGGCTGGATGAACCACAGCTAGAACCAAGATTGCCAGGAGAAATATCAACAATCTCAGATACGCAGATATCACCACTCTGATGGCAGAAAGCAAAGAAAAAGTAAAGAGCCTGTTGATGAAGGTGAAGAGGAGAGTGAAAAAGCTGGCTTGAAACTCAACATTCAAAAAACTAAGATCATGGCATCCAGTCCCATCACTAAATGGCTAACAGATGGGGGAAAAGTGGAAGCAGTGACAGATTTTATTTTCTTGGGCTCCAAAATCACTGCAGATGGTGACTGTAGCCATGAAGTTAAAGACGCTTGCTCCTTGGAAGAAAAGTTATGACCAACCTAGACAGCATATTAAAAAGCAAAGCTATCAATTTGCCGACAAAAGTCCATATCGTCAAAGCTATGGTTTTTCCAGTAGTCATGTATAGATGTGAGAATTGGACAATAGAGAAGGCTGCACACTGAAGAACTGATGCTTTTGAATTATGGTATTGGAGAAGACTCTTGAATCCCTTGGACAGCAAGGAGATCAAGCCAGTCAATCCTAAAGGAAATTAACCCTGAATACTCATTGGAAGGACTGATGCTGAAGCTGAAGCTCCAATACTTTGGCTACCTGATGTGAAGAGCCAACTCAGTGGAAAAGAGCCTGATGCTCGGAAAGATGGAAGGCAAAAGGATAAGAGGGTGGCAGAGATTGAAACGGTTAGATAACATCACCTACTCAATGGATACGAATTTGAGCAAATTCTGGGAGACAGTGAAGGACAGAGGAGCCTGGCATGCTGCAGTCCACGGGGTCACAAAGAGTCTGACACAACTTAGCAACTGAACAACAACATTATATCCCATCCACTTTTGCCCACTCAAGGATTTTACTCTAGTGATTCTCTTTTCTGCCTTCCGCATCAATTTCCCACCTCTAGTCTGTTTTCTTTTAGCATTAAGATCTGCTCCTCCATCTCCAAAACAACCTCTCTTGATTTCACTTCTGCCTGTGGCTATTATCCCATTTTCTCCTTATCATCATAGCAAAAAATTATGTACCACCAATACCTCCAGTTTCCGCCCCGTATTCCTTGAACCCACTGGAATCAGCCTTTAACCCTCACCACTTCTCCAAAGGTCACCCATGACCCCAAGTTTACCAAATCTAGTGGTCAGTTCCCAGTTATTTTACGTAAAATATCAGCATCATCTGACACTGTGGAACACTTCACTTAACACTTTCTTCATTAGGTTTTTTTTCTGGTTTTCTTCCTGGTTGTGATTTCTCAGTCACTATTGTTGTTTCCTTCTTGGTCTCCTAAACTCTTCCAACAATTTATTATTATTATTATTATTATTATTAGCTGCACCACATGGCATGTGGAGCCTTAGTACTCTGACAAGGCAGCAAACCTGTGGCCCCTGCAAAGGAAGTGTGGAGTCTTAACCACTGGATCATCAAGAAAGTCCCTCCTAAACTCCTAATGTCAAGGGTTCAAGGTCTCCTTTCATTTCTATGTACAGTGACTCCAGTCTCCTGCTTTGAGGGAGGTTTGTGACATTGTACAGGAGGCAGTGATCAAGACCATCCCCAAGAAAAGGAAATGCAAAACAGCAAAATGGCTGTCTGAGGAGGCCTTACAAAGAGCTAAAAAAAGAAGAGAAGTGAAAGGCAAAGGAGAAAAGGAAAGATATACCCATCTGAATGCAGAGTTCCAAAGAATAGCAAGGAGAGATAAGAAAGCCTTCCTCAGTGATCAGTGCAAAGAAATAGAGGAAAACAACAGAATGGGAAAGACTAGAGATCTCTTCAAGAAAATTAGAGATACCAAGGGAACATTTCATGCAAAGATGGGCTCGATAAAGGACAGAAATGGTATGGACCTAACAGAAGAGAAGATATTAAGAGGTGGCAAGAATATACAGAAGAACTATACAAAAAAAGGTCTTCATGACCCAGATAACCACGATGGGGTGATCACTCACCTAGAGCCAGACATCCTGGAATGCAAAGTCAAGTGGCCCTTAGGAAGCATCACTACAAACAAAGCTAGTGCAGGTGATGGAATTCCAGTTGAGCTATTTCAAATCTTAATAAGATGATGCTGTGAAAGTGCTGCACTCAATATGCCAGCAAATTTGGAAAACTCAGCAGTGGCCACAGGACAGGAAAAGGTCAGTTTTCATTCCAATCCCAAAGAAGGGCAATGCCAAAGAATGTTCAAACTACTGCACAATTGCACTAATCTCACACACTAACAAAGTAATGCTCAAAATTCTCCAGGCCAGGCTTCAACAGTATGTGAACTGAGAAATTCCAGATGTTCAAGCTGGATTTAGAAAAGGTAGAGAAACCAGAGATCAAATTGCCAACATCTGCTGGATCATCAAGAAAGCAAGAGTTCCAGAAAAACATCTACTTCTGCTTTATTGACTATGCCAAAGCCTTTGACTGTGTGGATCAACAAACTGTGGAAGATTCTTCAAGAGACTGGAATACCAGACCATCTGACCTGCCTCTTGAGAAATCTGTATGCAGGTCAAGAAGCAATAGTTATAACTGGACAAGGAAAAACAGACTGGCTCCAAATTGGGAAAGGAGTACGCCAGGGCTGAATATTGTTACCCTGTTTATTTAACTTATATGCAGAGTACATCATGTGAAATTCCAGGCTGGATGAAGCACAAGCTGGAATCAAGATTGCTAAGAGAAATATCAATAACCTCAGATACACAGATGACACTACCCTTATGACAGAAAGTGTAGAGGAACTGAAGAGTTCTTGATGAAAGTGAAAGAGGAGAATGAAAAGGCTGACTTAAAACTCAACATTCAAAAAACTAAGCTCATAGCATCTGGTCCCATTGTTTCATGGCAAATAGATGGGGAAACAATGGAAATAGTGACAAACTTTATTTTCTGTCTGTGATAAGATCACTACAGATGGTGATTGCAGCCATGAAATTAAAGAAGCTTGCTCCTTGGAAGAAAAGCTATGACCAACCTAGACAGCATATTAAAAAGCAGAGACATTATTTTGCCAACAAAGGCCCATCTAGTCAAAGCTATGGTTTTTCCAGTAGTCATTTATGGATGTGATAGTTGGACTATAAAGAAAGCTGAGTGCTGAAGAATTGATGCTTTTGAAGTGTGCTGTTGGAGAAGACTCTTGAGAGTCACTGGACTGCAAGGAGATCAAGCCAGTCAATCCTGAAGGAAATCAGTCCTGAATATTCACTGGAAAGACTGATGCTGAAACTGAAACTCCAATACTTTTGCCACCTGATGTGAAGATCTGATTCATTGGAAAAGACCCTGATGCTGGGAAAGATTGAAGGCAGGAGGAGAAGGGGACAACAGAGGCTGAGATGGTTGGACGGCATCACCGACTTAATGGATATGAGTTTGAGCAAGCTCTGGGAGTTGGTGATGGACAGAGAAGCCTGGCGTGCTGCAGCCTATGGGGTTGCAAAGAGTTGGACATGACTGAGTGACTGAACTGAACACCGATAGATATGTAAGTCACCAACTTAGAATGCTTTTCAGAATTGCAGACCCATATATCCAACTGCCTGTTGGAATTCTCTGCTTAGATTCTTAAACCTAAATTCTTAATCTTCTGCCTAAACATGCTCCTCCTTTTCCCATCTCAATTAATTGCAATGTCATTTTTCCTGTCACCTGGGCCCAAAACTTTGGAGTCATTACTGACTCGTCTTTTACTATCACTCCCATCAGTATGTCAGCAAATCCCATTAGCTGGACCTTGAAATACATCTACTGTATTTCTACTTTTCATTATCTCCACTATAGCCACTCTGAATCAGTGCCACTTTTGTGTTAAACATTTTTAGTGTGCCATTTAAGTCTTATGTAGGTTTACCATATATCTTAAAATTATTTTCTTAATGGTTACTAAACAGATTATAAAATACATCTTAACTCACTACTATCTATTGCAGATTAATCCTAACTTAATTTCAGGAAAATATAGAAACTTTGGTCCAATATAACTCTACCCACACTTTCCTTTGTGCTATAATATATATTAATATTTCAAATATATCTTCATATTAACACTTAATATTATTTATCATATAGTTATATCTATACTACCCAATATATTATTAGGTATTATATTATTTCACATTATGACTCATATAGTGTTATAATTATTGCTTCATACAATTTCATATTTTTAAAAGATGTTTTGTGAAGAAACAAGAAATATATATTTATAATCTTTTTTTCATTCAAGTATAATTGATTTACAATGTTGAGTTAATGTCAGGTGGACAGCAAACTGATTCAGAAATATACATATATATTCCTTTTCAGATTCCTTTCCCTTATAGGATATTATAAAATATTGAGTACAGAGCTATAGCACTATATAATCCTTTATATTAACCCATTTCCAGTGCTCTTCATTTCTTCTTTTTAAAAATTTTTATTTATTCATTTCTTCCTTTGGATTTGAGTTATTAATACCATCTGCTATTATTTCCCGTCAGCCTGAAGAACTCCTTTTAGCATTTCTTGAGGGCAGTTTCCTCAAAATTGTTTATCTGGGTATGTCTTAATTTCTCTTTCATTTTTGAAGGAAGCTTTGTGGAATATAAAATTCTTGGTTGAAAAAGAATTCTTGGTAGACAGTTTTGTCTTTCACACTTTGAAAATTCCATTCTACTGCCTTCCAGCCTTCACTGTTTCAGATGAGAAATTAGTAATTACACTGATGTTCCATTGTACACGATGGTGGTTTTCTTTTGATGCCTTAAAGATTTTTTGTTGTTTAACAGTTTGCATGCTGTGTTTAGGTTTGGATCTCTGTAGTTATCCTAGTTGGGTTTGTTGAGCTACATGCATGTGTAGATTAATGTTTTCAATCAAATTTGCCGAGTTTTCAGACATTATTTTTTCAAATATTTTTTTCTAACCTTTCCTTTCCTCTTCCATTACATGTATGTTGAGGCTCCGTTCACTTTTGTTCCATTCTCATTCTTCCTGTTCTTCAGTAGATAATTTCTGTTGCTCTCTCTTCAAATTCATTGCTTCTTTTTCTCTGCTATCTTAAATCTGCTTTTCAGCTCTTCTAGTGAATTTTTCAAGTATCACTTATTTCTACATTCTTAATCATTTTTAAATTTTAAAATAATGTATTTTCTTATTGAGTATCTTAATTTATTAATATTACTGTCCTACTTTCTTTTGATTCTTTAAACACAATTTCTTTTAGTTCTTTGAACATAACTGCTTTGATATCTTTGCCTGCTAAATCCAACTTCTGGGGACATTCAGAGTTTTTTGCTTTTCCTCAGAACGGGTCATACTTTCCTATCTCTGCATATTTTATTTGAAAGCTAAATTTTTAAATACTGTATTGTAAAATAAATAAATAAATAAATACTGTATTGTAGCAACTCTGGATTCCAATTTTTCTCCCTCCAGGCTATCTTCTGTGTTTTTGTGTTAACTAAGTTGCTTTAGTTAAAATCAATTAAATCTGTCCCCTTTGGAGGGTATGGCTATTGATATCTCTGCTCAGTTTATTTTCTCGTTTTTACTTTTTAAGTCTGGCTTCCTAGGGGTCATCCCTGTGTCTAAGTAGCCTAATGGTTAGCTAGTGTTCAAACAGAAATTGGCTTCTGTCCTCTGGTAATGGGTGTGTGGGCAGGGGAGCACATTTAAAGTTCAGGCTGTTTTCAATCCTATTTGAGTTTTTACTTTTACTTTCCATTGGGCCCTTTCATAGCTCCTCCATGTACAAATCCTGAGGTCAGCCAGGAGTATGTGGCTATCTTAGGCCCCGTTCTCAGCTGCAAATGTACACACCTCAGCCAGGAATACTCTTCTCCTAACCACAATTACAACCTTGGGTTAGTAAAACCATTGGTCCTCTCCTGCTCCCTATTAAGTGAGCCCTCTGACTCTGGCAGCAAAGCTGCCAGTCCTCACAGTATCCCCACCTTGGGCAAAATCTCCATGGTGACAAGGCTGGCGGCAGGGCTGGAAAATGGGAGCATCCTCAAGCAAGCATGTCACAGATTACCACTGTTATTACTACATTTCAGCAATTGTTCAAACACAAACACTTCTCAGATTATTCTATACCTTTGGTCGATTGTCAGGGAGCTAAAATGGTTGTCCTCATCAATTTTTTCCAGCTTTCTGGTTGCTTTTTGGGAGAGTTGATTTGCCCACCTCCTCACTCTACCACACCTAGAAGTCCCACCCTTCTCAATAAATATTTGAATAATGAGTGACTAAACCCTGTATTGGAGAAGGAAATGGCAACCTGCTCCAGTGTTCTTGCCTGGAGAATCCCAGGGATGGGGGAGCCTGGTGGGCTGCCGTCCATGGGGTCGCACAGAGTTGGACACGACTGAAGTGACTTAGCAGCAGCAGCAGCAGCAGCAAGCCCTGTGTTATCTGTCTTCTACTCTGCCACACTACTGAGACTCTCCCATCAAAAATTATCAGTTGCCTCCCAGGCAGTCAAAAGGCTTTGAGTAAAACAGACATCAGCTGAATTCTAAGTCTGCCACTTAGCAACTGTGTACTCGGGAAGTATATTTATCTTGCCCAAGTCTTGTTTTTTCTTCTGTTAAATGGCTAAAACAACGCCTATGGATACATAATAAGGCACTTCAGGTATAGAGTTCTCCGGTAGGAAGGATAGGACTAGACAGGGATGGGATGGAATGAATCTACCTGGGAAATTTCCATATTATTATTTTGCCTGTTTCTTAAAAGATCTCTCATCAGGGGTCGCTGTAAGTTTTGCGAATGTTTCTGTTGCTGGATTTACGGTTAAATGAAGCACATAGCTGAGGGATGAACTTTCTGAGTTTTCACACTGTCCCAGATTTCTCTTTGCAGAACTTTAAACCTTAGGCCCTGGTTGGTTCATTGTGTTAAATCCATTATGAAAATGTTATTTAAAGCTGTACTATAATTGCAACCTCCACTAATTATTCAATACTGTAGCAGCAAAGTATTATTTGTAAGAATTTGATTCTTTTCATATTTATATCCACTATATCTGGCATTCTAATCAGTAAAATGATGCAATAAAATCAATATCATTAAAAAAATAATACCTATGGTGTTACTGTGAGTAGGGAGGGGTAGGAGTAAGCATCTAGACGAACGTTTCAGGGTTCTTTTCCAACAGTGTTTTTGTTTTTCAGGAAGTCTAAGCTTCCATTCAGATGGAGCCTGGGACTCTTTTGGACCTCTTTTATCATCCTCACACTCAACAGAGACATAACTGGTGAGAATGCAAGGATAATACCATGAAAATCCTTTGAGAGTGCATCTATTATACACAACTGTTAGGGTATCATTATGCCTTATTTATGATGTTCTTTGGGAACTTTTAAAAATGTCTCTCTCTCTGGGAACTTCTGATCACAGTAGAATCTCTAAATATGGAGAGGCTACTGAAATTATTCTCCTAACTTCCTTTTTCCCTGGACGTTTTAACCATTATGTTGATATCTTCTGAAAGACCAACACAATAGATAAACCCGTCTTAATCACAAACTCTCAGCTTTTAGGTATTTCTTCTAAGAACGGAAGAGCACCATCCCCAACCCAATCAGAAATGAAACATAAATTTGGTGGTTCAAGACGGAGAAAAAGGAAAGACTAAATAGAATGCTTGGAATTTGAAATGAAAATAGCATGGCAAGGCTTCCCTAGTGCCTCAGTTGGCAAAGAATCTGCCTGCAATGCAGGAGACCCGGGTTCTATCCCTGGGTCGGGAAGATCCCCTGGAGAAGGAAATGGCAACCCACTCCAGTATTACTGCCTGGAGAATTCCATGAACAGAGGAGCGTGGCAGGTTAAGAGTCGGACATGACTGTGCAACTAACTGTCACTTTTTTTCACTTTCTAAGAACAGAAGAGCATGGTCCCCCCAATCAGAAATAAAACATCAATTTGGTGGTTAAAGACAGAGAAAAAGGAACGACTAAACAGAATGCTTGGAATTTGAAATGAAAATAGCAAGGCAAGACTATCACCATCTTAGGGCTTTACTGAAAATTCAGCTCTTTCTGTAGGAAATACATGTTTAAAAACAATAAAAAACAATTGCTCTTTCCACATGCTTTTATTTTTAAAAACTTATGTATTTATTATTTCTGGCCGAGTTGCGTCTTTGCTGCTGTGAGGGCTTTCTCTAGCTGGGGAGAGCAGGGGCTACTCCAGCTGCGGTGCTCAGGTCTCCTGCTCTGGTGGCCTCCCTAGCTGCAGAGCGTGGGCTCTGAGTGAGTGGGCTCAGCAGCTGCGACACACAGGCTTAGCTGCTCCGAGGCATGTGGAATCTTCCCAAGTCAGGGATCAAATCCGTGTCTCCCGCATTAGCAGACGGACTCTTTACCACTGAGCCACCAGAGAAGCCCCTCCACATTCTTGTAAGGTGATGCCTTTTGGTCCTCCCTTTGCTTAGCCAAGCACTCACTATCGTTACTTGCTTTTGCACCTGTCAGCCCGACTGCCAGCTCTGAAGGAGGGAGTACCTCCACGTTTCCCTGGATGCCAGACACTGCTCCTCGTTCTCAGATGTAGGCAACGACAGTGCTCATTTTCACTACCTCACTTGGAAACCTTCAGGGACTCTTCACTGTCCCTAAAAGTAGTCCACAGGCTTTTTTAAATTGCATGTGCCTATCAGTGGACTAATGTTTGCACATCCTCTGATACACACACACACGTTATTTTTTAATTATTTATACACTATTATACTTCTCGGAGAAGGCAATGGCACCCCACTCCAGTACTCTTGCCTAGAAAATCCCATGGACGGAGGAGCCTGGTAGGCTGCAGTCCATGGGGTGGCTAAGAGTCGGACACGACTGAGCGACTTCACTTTCACTTTTCACTTTCATGCATTGGAGAAGGAAATGGCAACCCACTCCAGTATTCTTGCCTGGAGAATCCCAGGGACAGGGGAGCCTGGTGGGCTGCCGTCTCTGGGGTCGCACAGAGTCGGACACGACTGAAGTGACTTAGCACTAGCATTATACTTCTATTTTCTATAAATCATAACATCTACCAATATAGAGTTTAAGAGGATGACATTTAACAAGTAGAATTTGTAATACTTTTTTTCTGTACCTTTTATATACTCCACTCTGGAGACCACTTTTCTGTAGAATAAAATCCAGGTCTTTTAAAAAACCATAGTCTTCAGGGACTTCCCTGGTCGTCCAGTGGTTAACAGCCTACACTTTCAATGCAGGGGGCCCAACTTCCATCTGCTCCTGGTAAGAGAATTAAGAGCCCACCCACATGCTGCAATTAAAGATCGGGCATGCTTCAAGGAAGATCCCTCATGCTGCAACTAAGACCTAGCACCCAGCATAGCCAAATAAATAACTAAAATAACAATGAAAACAGAAACACAGCCTTCAAGCTGGGATCTAGGTACCCTTAGGGTACACAGCATAGATGGTGTAAGAGGCTCCATTTCCAGATTCTGAGCTACCAAATGTGTCCTCTCCTGGAAGTGATCTGTCGGGGCATGGCTGATATGGAGCTGACTTCTCTTTTCCAGCCTCCTCTTTCCAACTGTTCTGACCCTTCACAAGAGAAAGGCACTCCTCAGCTACCCTGAACTCTGATTTGTTACCAAAGGAAGGGATGATTTGAGAATGTACTATGCCCGAGGCAGAGTCTCTTGAGATCCTGGTAAGAAATGCCAAAAAGGGCAGCGCCTTATTTCATCCCCTGAACAGATTCCCAGCAACCCTCTGTGCCCTGGACAGTGACTGTCTTAGAATTCGAAGTCACAAGTGAGGTGCTGGAAGACTTTAAAGTAATATAGTGTTCTTAATTTAAAAACAGAGCTAGGGGCTTCCCAGGTGGCTCAGTGGTAAAGAATCTATTCGCCAATGCAGGAGACACTGGTTTGATCCCTGATCCGGGCAGATCCCATATGCCAAAGAGCAACTAAGCCTGTGACCACAACTCCTGAGCCTGTGCTCCAGAGCCCAGGAGCCCAACTACTGAGCCCACGTGCTGCAAATACTGAAGCCCACACACTCTAGAGGCTGTGCTCAGCAACAAGAGAAGCCACCGCAATGAGAAGCCAGCGCTCTGCAACTAGAGAGTAGCCCCTGCTCGCCACAACTAGAGAAAGCCCTCACAGCAGCAAAGACCCAGCACTGCCAAAAATAAACAATTACCAAAAATTTTTTTAAATGGAGGCTAACTTTTCCTAATAGAAAATAAGCCTGCTTAACTGCCTAGTTTGATCATGTAGACCAGTTTTGCCAACGTAGTGGTATTTTTCATAAGGGAAATGGGCTAGCTCTGTGACTCCTCCTTGCTGATGAAAATACATGTACAGTACTTATCTGATAGAGAATACATCAGAAACGTCATCATTAGCAACTATTTCAACTTCTGATAACCACTGCCTTAAACAAACATTCACAATATTCGTAACCACCTCAGACTCTTTCCCACCTAATCTCCTCTTAGCCTTTGCCTTTAATTTAAAAATGGAGCTAGGGGCTTCAGGCTTTGGCCAAACCACACTCAGGCTGCTGGCCATTCTTCCAAGTCTATACCTGTGTGTGTCCACGTTAGTCCCTCCATCAGAAATACCCTTCCTTGTCATCTCTTTATGCTGAATTCCTATCTAATTATCTGCTTGATCTGAAGCACTAATTAGGTATTGAGGATGCAAAATAAACATAATAATAGCCTTAACCCTGTCTTCACAGGATGTAAGAGTCTGTAATGGGAGACAGATAAGCAATGACAATATGCCACGACAGAGCTATGATGGGGAACCACAGGGTGAAGGGAGCTCAGCAGGGGCACCCTCCCTTCACCTGGGAAGTCAAGGAAATCCTGGAGGAAGTAGCCAGAAGGACAAGACCCACTGATGAGCAGGAGTTAGCCTGACATTTTGCAGGGAGGGAGGAGAAGAAGAGTGACTGGTGCTGAGAGAACAACCGTGAGTTGAACTGACGTTGTTAAGGCAAGTCCTCTGTGAAGTCAGGATTTTCATCACAAGAGACACACTTACCCAGCTCTAAGGTCCAGATAGACAGTTCTACTAAGCTCAATCTGTTTCATGTCTTTGAACGAAGGATCACATTTCTCTCAAAAACCCAATTTAGAACAGGCTGAAAGTCAAGGGAGAGGTCATCTCTAGAAAAAATTTCCCTTGTGTGTTTTTTTTTTTGCCAAACAAAATATTTGAATCCCAAGCTCAACTGCTGGGGGAATGGGTAGACTTTTTATATTGGGTTCACCAGAAATAGTGCCCAATGAATACTCTTGAGACATCTGTGAGGAAGGCCAGGGCAGGTTGTACATGTGGCTCTGTTCTGAGGATGCAGGCACCCTCTAAACAAACAAGTTAATGAAAGAAGAAACACCATAGAAGAGAGAAATTCAGTTTCTAGGGACTGCTTTGTGCCATGCACAAGGAAGGGACCATGAGGGCTTAAAGTGCCGGGGCCTCAGGGCTCTACCTCCGCTGCCCTCCTGCACTGTTCCAACCCAGAGACCATGAAAGCACCTTCACCAAGAGACGCTAAGTTCCACGGCATGTCACCACTCACTCTACTGATTTGTTATAAGTTGTTTATTTCTATTAAAGACTCTCCTCAACAAATGCCATAGTAGAAGCAAGGTCTAACATGCGGCATCAGCCATTAAATAATTCCTCTACTGGTGACAATCTGACACCCAATAACTCTTTGTTAATTCAAAATAGAAAATATACTGAATCTTCTCTGATACAGTCCTTTCTTACAGCATCACAGTGGAGTATCATTTTATTTCTCATCCTGATTTCCTAGTTTATTTTCTTCCAGCATCCGGTTGGAGGGTTAACATTTTCTCTGTGACACTATTCGCTATGGCAGTAGAATCAGGTAGGTCTCATACATGAGGGCTTAGATATACAAGCACCAAAGGATGTCTCTATAAAACACTGACTGCATACAAAAATGACATGACATGGACCCCAAGAACTACATCACCAGTTAGGTTCCAACAGGTTTATATTGTTGGTAAAGCTACTTCATCTTTTTCAGGAAACCCATTATGAGCTCATCCCAGAAAACAAAAACTCACTTTTGTTAGAATGTTATTATCAAGCTCTGGAGGGTGAGGACTATGATAACACTTTCCTATTACAAATGTTTCCTATCAGTGACACCATATTTTTCCAGATGGGTGGGCCAACTGTATTTCTGCTCTAAATCCTGCTTTCTTCCAGTTCCCCAGGAGTTTTTTGATTGTGGCCTTTAACAAAGTTCCCAGCAATGGTAAATTGAGGTTTGTTTTGGAGTATGTATATAAATGTGTTTGCAAATAGGTTTAGATCCTGGTGTGGAAAAAGCCTGCAGTCTCCTAAATAGAAAAATCATCAAGTAAATCAGAACTGACTTAAGAGTTTGGAAAATAGTAGTGCGCCTTAGTGACCTTGTATCAAACCATGGCCAAGGCCACATTCCAAAACATCCCCACTCCCACATTAATTTAATTTCTGTCACCCTCTTCATCTTTTAAAATTCCTTCCATTCAGCAAAATCAGTTCCATTCAACAAATACATTGTGACTTGTGCACCTTATACCTCCTCATGTGCACTGATGGAAAATACGGTTTTAGTTTTCAGCGTTGCACCTGAGAACATGGCAGGCTGGGGGCTGGGTAATGAAATGAATTAAGCCTCCTCTTCTCGGGAAGCCCCAGGTTTTCCTAACACCCATATACCATATGCCAGTTCATTTAGGCCGGAGGACTCCTCAAAACTGAGGCCATTTGCTTGCAGGGTCAATTTGGTCTCTTTTTAGACAAGCGGACTGCATTTGACTGTTACCTTGGTGTCAGAGCTTTCTCTGGGCAAAAGGCCGGACGTTCACCTGCAACCCGTCTCCTCCTTCCCCGGCAAGCTCCTTGCAGCGTCGCGGCGCTTCCAGCAGATGGCGCCGCAGCTGAATTTTCGCGACCCGCTCTCTAAACCAGAAGCGTCTGGAATAAACAGGAAGGGGAATTTGTTTTTTAAAGCATTCTGTCTCAACATATATTGCCTTCTTTGTTGAGTCAGAAGCTTTTTTTATTTGACTTATATTGAAGTGCATTTGAGATGTTTAAAAAAAAAATCAGCGATGACGCAATACCAAACACGGGGTTGGTCCGGGGTGGGGGTTGTTTTGTTTTCTTAAGAATTTCCACTCTCACAAATGATTCAGGAAGGAAGTTCTCAAGTAGCATAAACTGTCACAAGAGCACAGTGGTTCAGAAACGCTAGCAAGGTGTGCTAGGTGAAGAAAGGCAGCCTCAAAAAGACCAACAAGGAGGGGCAGGGGAGAGGCTCGCTGGGCCGCAGCGGAAGTGACCTTAGAGGCGGGCGGGGCGGTGGCCGTGGAAAACAGCGCCGCCTGCTGGTCGAAAGAGAAAAAGCTCGGATCTTGCCAGAGGCTGCGGCATGGCTCCCTGGACCCTTACTCCCCACAGACATTTACAGTCAAGATGCTGCACGTTATGCCCCTTCCCCAACAAAACTGAAAGTAATGGGCACAACCAGATAAGTCTTTCTGTAGAGAAGAGAAATCTTAGAGGCCCGTTGTGGTTTGGGAATACAGGGTTTCAAAGACCTTCACTGTTTTTAACACTTCCTAAAGCCAAAAATGGTGGATTATTATGGTATAATTGTTAAAGCAATTCATAAAGGAGAGTGAAAAATAGAACCCTATAGGTGCTCTCTTTCATTTATCCCACCCTGCTTTATTTACAAAATAATAAAAGAGGTGATCAGAAGCAAATTGGAAAAAAACAAGCAGAAGGTTGAATTTCAAGGTGATTGTGCTTATCATTTCTCATTATGGCCCCTCATTTTTATTCCAGGGTTGTTGCAGTTTCATTTCTAGAGTCCCTCCTCCTCTCGCCACTTCCTTTTTCTCTTCACTCATTTGACAGGAGCCTCCGCAGTCATCGGCCTAGAATACGTCATCGTCATCCACTGGGAGAAAAGTGTGGTACCACCTTTCTCCCCCTATGGCTGAAGCCCATGGATGGAAAATGACGGTTGCGTTTCTGCTCCTGACCCAGCGCGATTGTTGAGAACTGTTAACCTGCAAGATGATGCCAAAGCGCAGCCTCCCTCCTTTTATGCTGTATAGAATTTTAGGTTGCCCTTCATTAAGCTGATGCTTTCCCCTACAGAGCCCTGCCCTTCACTTTGTCCAAATGGTGTGCTAATAACCTTCTCCTCCCTTCTACTTGCAGAGATTCAGTGCATTAAGCCTAAGAGTTGTACATCTCCCTTTGTCTTCTTTTAAGGGAGTGAAGACCCATAGGTGGACAATTTTATTTAGATTAGTCATGCTGTTTATCAGGTCGATGTTCTCTTGACATGAAAATTTCCATCTCCCATCAAGGCATAGCTGCAGGCATTTATTATAGGCTCTGGTTCAAAGCAGGCCCTCTCTTTTGAGCATTAGCACCAGAAATTAGGAACCTGACTGAAGGAGAACCTGACTGAAGGTCCAGAAAGAAGGAAAGCTGGACTCCCAAGTCCTGTTTATGACTACTGTAGCCTTCACAATCTGGATCCAACCAAAGGAACACTGAGAGCACAGTGTCTGGAGTACAAAGAAGAGTAATGGATATACAGTAACTTGACTGAGTCAGGGACAGGATCCAAGACATGCCTGACATTTGTTTATCTGCAGAGAAACAGGAGTAAAGGAGGAGCTGTCTCCCTCGGTGTTACAAAAGTGTCCTTGGGGAGAGGACGCAGGAACAGGGCAGCTGATAACATTAACACTGTGTGGGCACACACCTCCCCATCCCCAGGACTGCTGAACCATGCGTTAGTAAAACAATCGGCAGGGACACAGCTCTGAGCCTCTCCTGTCACAGTCCTCAGAGGCAGTCGGCTCCGACAAGGCAAAGTGGCTTTTCCGAGGAGGAGGGGTGCCTGCTTTCTCTTTGTTCTTCCTTGGAAAATAGGCTCTCTCTTAACTCTCATAACCAGCTGCTTTCATCTCTCAGAGGAAGGCAAAAAAAAGTTAATTCCCAATAAAAATTTGGACAGCATATTTTTCAGAGCCCTGAACTCTGACTGTGAAATGCAGGGGCAAACTCACTACAATTCTAACACGCTGTAAGTTTTATTCTGGGTTTCTAGGCAAAAATTTCAAAAAGGTGCCCCTCCTTATCAAATAAAAATATAATAAAAAGGTCATCTTCAGAAAGGGGTAATAGAGACAGTGCTTTGAATCCTTCTTAACCTAATAATAGATGTCATGCACTCTATTCTTAAGAATCTCTTCCTCACAGGTATGATTTAATGAGCATATTCCTTTGTCTGCTAAGAAATAAGGGCTCTCTGAGAAGTCACACTTTTTTATACTACAAGTGATATTTTTTTCTCATAAGAATGATTTAATATAGCTCCTTTAAAGATAAAGACATTCAGTATTGTCTGTCCCTGACTTACGTGTGGAATTAAGAGAAAGGATGTTTGTTCTTGTATCAGGAATAGGCCTGCCACACCCCAGGCACTCAGAGCATCTGCTCCCTGGACTGACTCTTAAACCAAAGCTACACATGGCTTCCGTGCTTGACAGCTGAGGTGGCCTTTTATATCCAGTTGGAATTTCTGTTTGGGCCTGCTTGAATGGGTTTGCCCACACAACAGAAAATGGGCTGTTGGTCAGAGGAAGCTTAATGGGCTGAGGACTAGGCTAGTATTTTAGAAATGCTGTAGATTCATTTCCTCCCAAAATAAAGTACCTTCGGTCCCTTCAAGTGGCATCCTCAGGCTCTTTAAGACAATTCCAACTTTGGGGGATTTTATGTGCTCACTAAATATCAGGTATTTTGTCCAGAGTAACAGAATATTTGCACATTTGTATTCAATCCTTGGGCCCTGTGGAGAGCAGCTACCAGCTCTTGGGGAACCTCGTTCTTTCCAGCAGGTTAAAGAGGAAGTGAGAACAATTTCCAGTCAGGGAAGCAGCCCAGTGTAAGTATGTGATCTGATGGTGAAAGTTCTACAGGTAAGCTTCTAAAATGATTCTGAAGCTAGACAAGAAACGAATGAGCAGGTGTTAAAGGATTATATATACTTTTGTAATTAACAGAAAAATTGGATAAAATAGCACTGGGCATGTATAGCCATAACACTACCCTGTGTTTAGGTTATTACCTGTTACCCAGAGAGTATATTACAGAATGCCTTTCATCTGACCGGTTCAAAGGTCTTTCCAGTGTTAAGCTCATACATTAAGGCATTTCAATTTAACAACTAATAAGCACTTTTGGGGCAAGAACCATGTCTTGCTTGCACTTCCTTTATGTTTTGCACAGTGTGGCCAGCAGGTATTAGATAGTAGGTGCTCAGGGAATTCTATCTTAAAAAAAAAAAATTTATATATATATATAGGCTGTGCTTTAATCCTGAGATTAGGCCTGCCTTTTTTGTCACATCTGAAGAAAATGGCTAGTGGTACTTTGTGGACAGAAAATGCAAGTGGGGATGTTGCAGCTTCTCTGATAATGACCATAGCAGCTAGACCAGAAACTGTGTAAATACGTCACACAAATCATCTCATTTAAACCTCACCGCAGCCCAACAGGCTTGGTTGTTTATTATTACTGTCGTTCTTTTACATATGACAAGATATTATTCAAGCCACACAACTAATAGAGAGTCACATCAGGGACTTGAATCTAGAGAGAGATCCAGCTCCAAGGTGCGTGCTCTGAAGTACATTCCTGCTCCAGAGCATCTAATAACGACACTTCTAGTTCCATTTGCTACCTTCTTTGAGGGGCTGCCTCACAGCATAATCTCTGGAGTGGGAGGGAGAGAGGGAGGAAAGCAAGCAAACACAGCTCGGAACGTACACATTCAGTGCGCGTGGCTTTGATGTCCTCTCCTATATGTCACCTCATTTAACCCCCGTAGCACTGTCAGGCACGTGGCTACTGTCTCTTAAATGTAAGGAATATATCGCTGGAGAACAGGCCGATGTTTTAAAAAGTAAATGCTAAACTTCTTAGCTGAGAGGCAACAAATCTGATAACACTGTCCTTGCCCTAAGCATCTCACCTCCGCTGAGAGTGTTGGTATGAGTTCTTCTTATGTTTCTTTCCTCTTTTACTAACACTCCAGTGAGCCGTAAAGCTTAGGCTTGTCTCTACTTGTCCCATAAATGCAGATACAATTAAACGTTGACTCACTATGGAATAAGCCATTTCAAAAGCTGAGGCGAGGTAGAGAGGAAACAGTAAAAGGAAATGCTATGTGATGTAACAAAAAGAATGAATTAGATTTAAATAAGAAAAGATATCCACAAGTAAGTTAAAAAAAGAAAGAAAGGTGAGCAAGCTGCAGAATAAAAAGTACAACCATGGTGCCATTTATGTTTTAGATAAAAAACAGTGTAATACGAATATACACACATCTATGCAAACACACACAGAAAACAACTGGTTACACCTCAAATTGATAATAGGTTTATCCGGAGAGAGGACTGGGTCCAGGCTGAGGTGCATAGTATTGGCAGACTTCTTTGTTATCTTTTTATTAAATTAATGTGTATATAAGAGGAAAAAAAAGGACAGAAAAGAAACAAGTGATACTGTTAGAAAATGAAAGGTTAGCAACAAAAAGTAAATGATACAAATACACAAACTAAAATTCACTACCTCATTCATGTCCATAAGAGACCAATAGATTAGAAGAGATTCCTCGTGCTGGCATTATCATTGTCAATTGTATGGTTTTTTAAATGTAATGTTTCCTGACTCTACCAGAACTACAGGGCTGTGAAGTACACTAGGCTTGGAGCCAGATGACTGGGTACAAGGCCTGACTCTGCATTTCTCTGTAACCTTGGGCTAATTTCTCAGGGCCCTAGTTTCCTTATCTATCAAGATAATAGTAACATACTTCAGAGGGTGCTTTGAGGAGTAAATGAAATAATGCTCAGGAAAGAACAGCAAAATCATGCAGACTGACATTTATAAATGTGTTTGTGCTTTTCTTCCCATTCTCTCCCCTCTACTTCAGACAATGATTATTTTATGTACCTTTAGGTGTCTGAATGCCCCACAATGAGGCAGAGTTAAATTAACAAACATTAATCTTCAGATAACATTTGCTAATAATAGGCCTCCATTACTTGAAGCTATAGTTATGCACATGTGTAGTTTTTAAGCTTAAATAACCTGTATTCATGTATTTATTTTAAGGAATATATCTGTTTGATTCCATCTATAAAATATACTCTTTTCTTATAAAACCTACTTTTGATACAAAAACTACAATATCCGAACACAGAGCCCATTTAAAGTATAAGCCAAAAATGCATTACACTTTTTTTTTTTTTTTTTGCATCTTAAAATGTGCTTATTTGTGGTCCTACTAAAATTTCAGGCTGTTCTGAAATTTGAGTAGCCAATTATAAACCTTATAATAAAAAGGATTGCAAAAATAATAAGAGAAATACTATCACCAATGTAATTAAGCACAAAAGAGAAACATGAACACATTAATACCACAGCAGCACGCCGCATGATCTAACTGTTTTCAATTACAGCCTCACCTTTGAAACAGAGCCAGGTTCTCATCTGCTTTTGCTGGATGTGCCTGTGTTCAAAGGCGCAGGGACCTGAAGATTTCTAGTGAAGTAAGTAAGAATCCAGTTTAAGTTGTTTTGCAGTTTGAGTTCAGAAGGGATTCATATTTAAAGGAACCAGTTCCAAGCAGACAAAGCACGCCTCCCTCCCAAGCTCCTCTACACCATTAAACTGGGCTGTCATTTTAGAGGTGGGCGCTCATTGTTCACTTTCTTCTACTCTAATTAGACTTGACAGATTGCTCTTTCTAGCTAGACTGGCTATTGCCAAGAACAGAGAGGAAGAGATGAGGCCAACCTTGTCTTTATGCCCTTGGAATCAGCTCCCCACCCCCATTCCCAGTCCACAGACACAGAAAGGCATCCCCAGCCGCTCAAATCTGTTCTCCTTCCCCTCTAGCCTCCTTCTTAACTTGGCTCCTGGCAGTCTCAGCACCAATGAATTTTCTTACTTTCAATACTGTGAGATTCAAACCCTCATAAGCTGTGTGAGTGGAATAAGTGTACACTAACATTTAATTTATATCTTTCATATTAATACTCTTTTTTTTTTTCCTCCTGCAGGCTTGGGGAAAAAACAGACCAGCTTACTAAAGGGAAAGACACTGCAGTTCTACCCAGGAGCAGCAAATACTCATTGCTTCATAAGACAGAGCTCTAGAAGGATTCAGGCCCTGGCACTGCGTCCATGCTTCTGAAGCAAATCCCTTGCCCCCTGCCTTCAGTTTCCGTATCTGTAAAATGCCATCGATAATTCTTGAACCTTTATCATATCATGTTACACTGGTATTATATAAGAATTAGATAATAAAATTTTAGGACTGGAAAGAATCTAAGAGATCATCTAGTCTAGTATCTTTCTTTGGAAGACTGAAAAACACAGGCTGAAAGAAGGAGGTGACAGGCGTAGTGTTATGAAATTAGTTCACAGGCTTTAAACACATGGTGCCGAACAATAGCTTGCTAATCAGCTTTGTCACTAACATGCCTTTTCCTGGTTTAGCCTATGCTTGATAAGAAGCTTTATTGGCCAGGAAAGCAACTTTCTTTCTCCAAGGAAGAAATTCCCTTCACCCAAGAGCTATGTTTTCAGAAATGCTTCCCTTTACTAAGAACCAACCCAATGGTCTTGTAATAGAACCTGAGTCACCCGATGCCACCTGCCTCTTACAGTGGCCCAGGCTGACACTCAATAGGCTGAGGTCTGGGGCCCTGCTCTCAAATAGGAGTGGGCCTGTCTTTGACCTAAGCCTGGCTGTGCCTACTGTGCGCAGTAGAGACTGTCAGGAATTTCTTCTTGGAACAAATCTAGTGTTTCTAGGTTGGAATGTAAATCCTTTCATTTATCATTCATTCACTTACAACCTTTTAATAAAAGCCCATGTTTTGCTAATCCCCTGAAAGCTGATAAGACTACTACAATGAGTAGGACCCAGCCTCAAGGAGCTTTAGAAAGAACCAGAAGTGTAAATTGCTTGGGTGCAGTGGAGCACGGTGGGAACCAGGATGGAAGAGGAGATGGTCAATTTACCTTGGTGGGGGTTTAAGGAAGCAGAAAAATGTCACAGAAGAGGTAATACTTGAGCTGAGCTTTGGGAAATGAAGGTTATTTTCCAGGTGGAGTGAGGCAAGTGCATGGCATTCAGATAGACAGTGAGTCTGGTGCTTGGTGGGGGGCAGCGGGGAGAGGGGGTGGGGGTTTTTTGGTCTGCTTAGTATGAGGAAGCATCGCACTAAACTGGAAATTTAGGTAGAGATCAGTGAAAACATTATATGACAAATTAAGAAGTTTAGATTTTATTGTGGCAGCTCATGGGGACCTTTGAAGAGTTTCAAACGGGAATAACGTGATCCAAACTGCAGTTTTGAAAGATGGCTCTGACGGCAGCGTAGAAGATAGAACGGGAAGAGGTAGGAAGAAGCAAGACCCAAGACAGAAAGACAATGCAAAAATTTAGGTCAGACAAAACATGGTAGAAATAATAGATGAAGTAGCTACGGCAGAAAGTTAATAATTATTCAGCTCAGATGATGGATATGTAGGGTTTTATTACACTCCATTTATAGCTGAAAATCTTCAAAACAAAAAGCTAACATTTTTGTAAAGGGTCATGATATGCTAAGGCTTCCCAGGTGGCCCAGTGGTAAAGAACCCACCTGCCAGTGCAGAGGCGGGTTTGATCTCTGGGTTGGGAAGATTCCCTGGAGAAGGAAATGGCAACCCACTCCAGTATTCTTGCCTGGAAAATCCCACAGACAGAGGAGGTTGGCAGGCTACCATCCATGGGGGTCACAAAAGAGCTGGACACAATTTGACAAATAAACAATGAGATGCTAAATTAAAGAAATTATAATGAGAATGGAGAGAAGAGAGCTATGAGAGATACTAAACAGGCAGAATGAACAGTACTCAGTGACTGATTATAAGTGGTTAGTGAAACTGAAGAACTGCAGTGACTTCCAGTTTTTCGCTTGGGTGGGTGGGGAGATAGTAGAGTTTACTCTTTCAGGGATGCAGAATTGGACTTTCAGTGAAACATCAACTTAGTGCTGTGTAGTAGACAATTGGACACACATTTTTTAAGCTCAGGGGAGCACCTGGGGCTGGTGGTGTGGATTTGTGAGCTGTCAGCTCACCAGCACGTGGGTGATGATTCAAAGCATTGAAGGAGCATGGCAGGTGAGAAGGGAAGATGGCAGAGGGAGAAGCCCAAGGCATACTTAAAGAAGTGGGGATAGGAAGAACTTGCAAAAGAGATTGAGAAGAATGGCCAGAGGCGTATGAGGAGAAACAGAGAAAAATAATTTCTGGAGAAGCTGTGAAGAAACAGTGGGTCAATAGAATCAAATGTCCCAAGTTAAAAAGATGAAACCCATTAGATTTAGCATCTAGATGATAATTGCCAAAGAACATTCAGTAGAGTATAATTTGAAGAGGGGAGAATAAGTGAAGCCTGGAAGATGCGGGGGAGGGTTGGATGGTCCTCATGGGAAGAGGGAGGTGGCTAGAAATGGTTTTTAAATGGATTAGTTCTAGTCCAGTGGGATGATCAATTACCTCTGCTCAAGGGGGTCAGTAGAAGTGAACTCTTGAGAGAAGAAAACAAAACAAAACAAAAAACAAATTTTAGTTAAGGCAAGGAAGAGAAGGGTATTTTCTGTAGAGATTAAGAATGTAGGGTTGGTCCAATAAAGCAAAGATTTTAGATGGCATTAGGAAGAGCGTTTTCAAGAAGATCAGCAGTGTCTGAGAGTCACGGGGGCAGAAGGGGACTCTTGACCTCTGGGTGGCATACTCTTGCAACCTCTTTAACAGTCGTCCATATATAATTCTTTCTGCTCTCTGCCATCTTGGAGGTATTGAATCTGGAAAATGTTTATAAAGTATAGCTTTGGTCAGGTCAAACCCTTGCCCTAAAATTTTCATTAGCTCCTAATACCTACTGAATTAGGTTTAATACAGATATTGAAAGCCGTTCCATAATCTGATTCCAACCTGTTTTTATCAGCCTGATTTTTGGTGTTTGTTTGCTTGTTTTTGCTATGTTTTATTTTTCTTCTCATGCACCTTCCTTCCAGGATGCTAGGTTATTTGATATTCTCTG
This sequence comes from Oryx dammah, assembly GCF_014754425.2. Lineage (NCBI taxonomy): Eukaryota > Metazoa > Chordata > Mammalia > Artiodactyla > Bovidae > Oryx > Oryx dammah. The sequence goes on along the minus strand of NW_024070213.1, from coordinate 86,667,751 downwards.
AATATATCAATTATATGAAATATTATAGGAAAAGGGCTGAGAAGTGTCTAACATATAGTAACATTCCACAGATGTTAGTTTTGGGATACTGAACTATTTATAATTCCCCTCTAACCATTTCATTCCGTTTTCTTTACCCTAAAGTCTCTTTGCACCTTCTTCATGTCATATAGCAAGATTCAGCTCAGGTGTCATTTATTCTAGGAAGACTTTCCTGGGTTCTCAGGCTGTGGGTGCCCTGTCTGGGCTTCTGCAGCAAGCCCACCTTTCCTGACACTCAGCCTATTAGACTTGTTTATATGTCTGTTTCCTCATTAGAATATAAATTTCCTGCTGGCCAAGGCTGAATTTTTTTTTAATTTTTTTTTTTTTTACTATTATAGCATCAGTACTCAGTACAGTACAAGGCATTATATATGCTTTTCAAAAACTGATGTACTTAACAAAGGGCTTCCCTTGTAACTCAGTCAGTAAAGAATCTGTCTGCAATGCAGGAGACTGGGTTCGATGCCTGGGTTGGGAAGATCCCTGGAGAAGGAAATGGCAACCCACTTCAGTATTCTTGCTTGGAGAATCCCATGGACAGAGAAGCCTGGCAAAGGAACCACAGGGCCGCAAGAGTTGGACACGACTGAGCGACTAAACTACCACCATACTGAACAAAACTTCACGTCCTCTCTTCTTTAAGTACATTTATGTGACGTGTGGCATGGTTTCTTCTATGACATCTTCGCTCTACTCCTGGATGGAAGTGGACATTACTTTTGTCACCAGTGTTCCTTCCTGTTCTTTTGGCAACAGGCTTGATTTTCTTCCTGAATTCTCTGCTCTCGAGGTTTGTGATCTGGATGGGGCTTCCCCAACACCCAGTCCCAGGATGGAGGAAAAGACACAGGCCTAAATCAGCCAGTTATTGTTCTGTTTCCGGTGGCCTAACTGGTTTAGGGGAGCCAGGTGCTCTGAGTCTTTCCAATCATAGTAAATCTCAGGACTTTCTTCAGTTACTAGAAGAGGAATTCTTTTCTTTCTCTCCCTCTTTCTTCCACACATGGTCAGTAGGGCGCAGGGCTACAGTCATTTTCATACCACAAGAGATAAATCTGTTTGAAAATAAAGGCACTAGTTGGAGAGAAGACAACCAAGAGAAAGAGAGAGAAACAAAATCTTGGTGATGGAAACAGAATTGAATTCAGCTATGTTTGGAAAGAAAACTATTGCTTGTCAGTTTGTGTTGGGTTTTCTGTCATTTGCAACAAAACCACCTTCACTAATATTTATGGGTAACAAGTACACTACTTGACACATGAGACTATTCAACAAATGTGTGTTTCATAGATAAATAAGTTGTGAGGAGCGCCAGTTACTCACTTCTACAGTGCAATTTGATCATCCTTCTGGAGATGGATAACCGTGATGTATTCAGAGCCACGTGAATACACTTAATGTCACTGAACTGTGCACAGAAAGATGGTTAAAATAGTTAACTTTATGCTGTATGTTTTACTCCATTAAAAAAAAAAAGAATAAGAGAAAGGAAAAGATCATCACTGAACTGGAAATAAAGGTTTACAGCCCATTTATCACATGAAAACACAGGGAGAGGAAAGCTTGCTGCATTATACCAGTAATAAAGGTGATCATTCTCTGCTTTTAGAAATGCATCCTAGGGAAATAACTAGGTAAGTATACAAAGCATGTCTATCTGAACATTATTTGCAGTATCAATAGGGACTAGCTAATAAAATTCTATTCAGAGAATAGAATATTATATAGTCACTTCTTATGAATATATATGTCCGAGTGCTATTGGAATGATATTAATGTCAAATAGTTTCACAAAAATAATGTAAAACTTTTCTGAGATCTAAGGGCTTCCCTGATAGCTCAATTGGTAAAGAATCCGCCTGCAATGCAAGAGACCCCGGTTCAATTCCTGGGTCAGATCAGCTGGAGAAGAGATAAGCTACCCACTCCAGTATTCTTGGGCTTCCCTTGTGGCTCAGCTGGTAAAGAATCCACCTGCAATGAGGGAGACCTGGATTCAATCCCTGGGTTGGGAAGATTCCCTGGAGAAGGGAAAAGCTACCCACTCCAGTATTCTGGCCTGGAGAATTCTATGGACTGAGCAACTTTCACTTTCACTGTTATGAAATTTATGAATTAGAACTAAATGGTTGGAAGGAAGGACCTCATTCAGTGGAAGGTAGGAGGTAAAAAAGCTCACTCATAAAGAACTTACCAAAAAAAAAAAAACTTACCATATTTCACTGAACTTCAGATACCACTGGTTGTGAGGTACTTCCTGATTTCAGAGATATTAAAATGTGAAAAACTATACAGCAGAAAATTGTGCATAAAGATAAGTGGGATGAAGGGAACTAGGACATGAAAATCATTAGATAAAGTAAACTCAAAAGCCAAAATGTTATAAGATTTATGGAATAAAATTATTTCATACGTAGTAAAAGGAAGCTTTGAGGAGGAGAAGGCATGGCAACCCACTCCAGTATTCTTGCCTGGAGAATTCTATGGACAGAGGAGCCTTGCGGGCTACAGTCCATGGGGTCACAAAGAGTCAGCCATGACTGCAGTGACTTAGCACTCACGCAAATAAGATGGCCACAAAACCATGCGCTGAAGACTGATTTTGTAACTAAACTAAATTAGGAAGCAAGCAACTCCCCCTGGCTGTGTTGAACACTGCATATTAGGTAATAGTGAGTGTTAATTCATTTACATTTGTGAGGTTTCTTTCTCTACTTTTTCTTAAGTGGAGGCCAGGCTTATAATTTTAGCTTCTTCTCCCACTTTAAGAAGGAGTTTGGCAGCTGAAGAGAGATAAAAAGGAATGGGAGTGACGAACTGCTAATACTCAAGGAGAAGGTCAAATGTCTACATTTTTCTTGTAAACAGAAAGTACGGAACTCAAGACTTCCCCTAAAAGTGTTCAGTATCTCTTCCCATCTTGTTTAAAGTAGCCTCACAAGTTAGGAATTTGACCAGCTGTCTAGGGGGAAATGAGCTTTTAAAACATCAAGCATTCTCTCTCCATCTGCCTCTCTCTCCCTCTGTCTCTCTCTCACACACACATTCACAGATTTCAGTGCTTAGCAATACACCATACGTATGCTATTTACTCACATAGCTTGTTCCTTATTTTCAGTTATTTCTGTCCTCGGTAGAGAGGGAAGTATTTGGGAAGGTAAATTGCTCTTGGTTATTACTATGACTCACAATGAGTTCAAGTCAGGCGCCCAGGACCACTGCCACCAGCAACTGCTATATCCAGAGCATCATCACAAGGACCTCACGTTTGATGTAATTACTGACCACAGACAGAGGGACTTCACCAAAAGCCACAGGTATGGGCCTAGGCAAAATGCACTGGTAAATAAATTTACCTCATAGGATGTCAGATCTAGAAGGAAACCTAAAGAACATGTAAGCCCTGAAATTCCTAACATCTGTCAAGCAACAAACTCACCTTAGAAGCTTTTGAAATATCTTGGGGTGAGATCCCAGGATTGCTTATTTTTCAAAAAGCTTCACATGCAATTCTACTGTATGTTAAAGGTTAAGAATGGCTGTTCTAATCCCATTCCTCTTATCTTACAGATAGTGACCTGGGGCCCAGACAAGTGCTGCCTTTCTCGTGATCACACACCTGGTTAAGAGCAGAAAAAAGACAAGAACTCAAACCTCCTGATTCCTGGCCTGGAGTATTTATCCTTACACTACTGTCCTGCCCCACTGACTGTTTTCTGAATATTTACTATTATTACTTTCTAATACAATTGAAAATGTATAACCATTGGTTATTTAATAACAAATCATGAAGTTGCCAAATCTAGCATTTATAAAAGAAGTCAGTCACAAAAGATCACATATTCTCTGAATCCTTTTATATGAAATGTCCAAAGTAAACAACCCCACACTGATAGGAGTAAGCTAGTAAATTACCAGGAGCTGGCAGAAAGGTTAGAAACGGACTTCTTTGGGGAGGTGGTGAAAAGTGTTCTAAAATTAATTGTGGCAATGTTTGTGTAACCCCATGAATATATTTAAAAAACCACTGAATTGTACACTTTCAAAATATGAATTGTATGGTATATGAATTATATCCCAATAAGATCACTTCATGGGAAATAGATGAGGAAACAGTGGAAACAGTGTCAGACTTTATTTTTGGGGGCTCCAAAAGCACTGCAGATGGTGATTGCAGCCATGAAATTAAAAGACGCTTACTCCTTGGAAGAAAAGTTATGACCAACTTAGATAGCATATTCAAAAGCAGAGATATTACCTTGCCGACTAAGGTCCATCTAGTCAAGGCTATGATTTTTCCTGTGGTCATGTATGGATGTGAGAGTTGGACTGTGAAGAAGGCTGAGCGCCGAAGAATTGATGCTTTTGAACTGTGGTGTTGGAGAAGACTCTTGAGAGTCCCTTGGACTACAAGGAGATCCAACCAGTCCATTCTGAGGGAGATCAGCCCTGGGACTTCTTTGGAAGGAATGATGCTAAAGCTGAAACTCTAGTACTTTGGCCACCTCATGCGAAGAGTTGACTCATTGTGAAAAGACTCTGATGCTGGGAGGGATTGGGGGCAGGAGGAGAAGGGGACAACAGAGGATGAGATGGCTGGATGGCATCACTGACTCGATGGACGTGAGTCTGAGTGAACTCCGGGAGTTGGTGATGGACAGGGAGGCCTGGCGTGCTGCGATTCATGGGGTCGCAAAGAGTTGGACACGACTGAGCAACTGAACTGAACTGAACTGAAGATTGTTTTTTAAAAATCTAGCACTAACTTCTCACTGGATTCTGAAAGATAATTTAAATTGTTTACTTAATTTATTTTTCAACATATCTCTAAAATAATACATAGTTTCCAAATGGATCTTATCCTTTAATTTAGTTTATCCCTACTTAGGTATATTTCCCAGCACCCCATACCCTCAAAGAGATTAATCTTCCCAGAGCTTAGTCTGGCATTTAGGATCCTTGTTCTTGCCAACAGACATGGTGCCTTTGCCAAGACAGTTCCCTCCACTGAGAAGGCCAAATTGTGTGTTCAAGGCCTGGCTCATACATCATCTCTTCAAGGGCCCTTTGTATCCCCCACACTGGAGGCAGTCTGTCTTCAGGGTGTAAGAGGTGACTTTGAAAAAGAAACTTATGTATTTACTTATTTTTGGCTGTACTGGGTTTTTGTGCTATGTGCGACCTTCTCTCTAGTTTCGAGCAGGGGGAAGGGGCTATTCTCTCGTTTTGGTGCATGGGCTTCTCGTTGCAGGGGCTTCTCTTGCTGTGGAGCATGTGCTCTGGGTCACACGGGCTTTAGTAGTGTGGCATGTGGGCTTAGTTGCCTCACAGACTAAAGAACAAACCTGTGTCCCCTGCGTTGGCAGGTGGACTCTTAACCATTGGACCACCACGGAAGTCCTAAGAAGTGGCATCTTGATCAAATGTGAAGTGAAGTGAAGTCTGAAATCTTTGGGCCCTCACGACCCACTAGTGTCACTAAGTTAACACCACCTTTAATTTTTCTTATTGCATCACCTGAGGTCTAGCACTAAATTCTGTGTCTGTTACTTTGTTTTTTGCTTTCTTCTGCCCATTACGCTATTCCCTTCTCCCCCTCCATCTTGCTCCCATCTTCTCAATCCCATCCCCATTCCTACCTCCTTCCTTCAGTTCAGTTCAGTTCAGTTGCTCAGTCGTGTCCGACTCTTTGCGACCAGCACGCCAGACCTCCCTGTCCATCACCAACTCCCAGAGTTTACTCAAACTCACATCCATCAAGTCGGTGATGCCATCCAGCCATCTCATCCTCTGTCATCCCCTTCCCCTCCTGCCCCCAATCCCTCGCAGCATCAGGGTCTTTTCCAATGAGTCAACTCTTTGCATGAGGTGGCCAAAGTATTGGAGTTTCAACCTCAGCATCAGTCCTTCCAATGAACACGCAGGACTACTCTCCTTTAGGATGAGGGTGGACTGGTTGGATCTCCTTGCAGGCCAAGGGACTCTCAAGAGTCTTCTCCAACACCACAGTTCAAAAGCATCAATTCTTCGGCGCTCAGCTTTCTTCACAGTCCAACTCTCACATCCATACACAACCAGTGGAAAAACCATAGCCTTGACTAGACAGACCTTTGTTGGCAAAGTAATGTCTCTGCTTTTGAATACGCTATCTAGTTGGTCATAACTTTCCCTCCAAGGAGTAAGCGTCTTTTAATTTCATGGCTGCAATCACCATCTGCAGTGATGTTGGAGCCAAAAAAAATGAAGTCTGACACTGTTTCCACTGTTTCCCCATTTATTTCCCATGAAGTGATGGGACCAGATGCCATGATCTTCGTTTTCTGAATGTTGAGTTTTAAGCCAACTTTTTCACTCTCCTCTTTCATTTTCATCAAGAGGCTTTTGAGTTCCTCTTCACTTTCTGCCATAAGGGTGGTGTCATCTGCATATCTGAGGTTATTGATATTTCTCCTGGCAATCTTGAATCCAGCTTGTTCTTCTTCCAGCCCAGCATTTCTCATGATGTACTCTGCATAGAAGTTAAATAAGCAGGGTGACAATATACAGCCTTGATGTACTCCTTTTCCTATTTGAAACCAGTCTGTTGTTCCATGTTCAGTTCTAACTGTTGCTTCCTGACCTGCATATAGGTTTCTCAAGAGGCAGGTCAGGTGGTCTGGTATTCCCATCTCTTTCAGAATTTTCCAAAGTTTATTGTGATCCACACAGTCAAAGGCTTTGGCATAGTCAATAAAGCAGAAATAGATGTTTTTCTGGAACTCTCTTGCTTTTCTTTCCTTCATACCTGGCTAATTCTTACTAAATATTCAGAACTCTGGAAAAGTGTCATCTCTTCCAAGAAGGCTTCTCTGACGCCTCCCTCCTCCCTTAAGATGGTAGCCAAACTAAAGTAATGTCAAGGAAGTATAGAGAAATGGACAACTTTGAAAAGTATTGTAAAGATCGAATTGGTAGAACTTGCTCATGTGAAATAAGGATAAAAATAAATCATAAAGATTATACAGAATAAACAGTGAACTTGAGAATAAGAATTGGTAACAATTTAGAGTAATTTCAAACATGTTTTTCTAAGCTTTATGTCAATCTTTAATTGGTGGATTTAATAAGAGGGATCTTCTATATCCTGCCAAGCACATCTTCCTTAAACATTCCTTTTCTAATGGGATATCCCCATATTGCTTTATTGATCCAGGGCCTTTAATGATTCCCTCCCTGCTGCTGCACAAGCCTAAACTCTGCTCTGCTTTAAAGGACTTCAAAGCCAGTCCAGCCCCTCCCTTCAGCCCCACACAGCTGTGGTCAGGCTGAGTGCTTCCTCTTCCTGCACAGGTCTTGCTCACTCTTGCTTCCAGCTCTTTTGCCTCCTTCTTGCCTAAGGTGGTCTTTTCTCTGCACACATTTAAGAGACAATTCAAGGCTCAGCTTCAAGAAACCCTGCCTGCCTGATCCATGGCTCCCTGTGCCTCCTGAACTTCTGAAGCATTCACAGTTGATAGCATCTAATTTAGCACTTGATTACATATGTGCATCTAACATAATTTACAGTCATTTTAATGTGTGTTAGACATGTTTCACCCAACTAGACTATAAATTTACTGAAGGTGGGAATCATGATGTATAGTTCCTTAAGTGAAGTGAAGTGAAGTCGCTCAGTCGTGTCCAACTCTTTGTGACCCCGTGGACTGTAGCCCACCAGGCTCCTCTGTCCATGGGATTCTCCAGGCAAGAATACTGGACTGGGTTGCCATTTCCTTCTCCAGGGGATCTTACCAACCCAGGGATCGAACCCAGGTCTCCCACATTGCAGGCAGACGTTTTAACCTCTGAGCCACCAGGGAAGCCGTATAGTTCCTTAAGATCATAAATTCTGGACTCAAACTATGCTCAAATCCTGGCTGTCCCACTTGCCAGCTGTATGACACTGGGCAAATGACTACCCTCTCTGTGCCTTAGTTCCTAATGTTTAAGATGGACATGGTAACGGGACCTATCTCATAGGTGTGCCTATAAGGGTAAATGAGGCAGCTCACATGCTAATGCTCAGCTGATGCTTGGCTCGCTGTAAGAATTCAGTAAACATCATCTATTACTATTAACCTCCATGCTACTAGGCGTATCACTGAACATTGAGTCACTGCGTCACTGAGTGCGTGCTCAGTCGTGTCCAACTCTTTGTGACCACATGGATGGTAGCCCACCAGGCCCCTCTGTCCAAGGGGTTTCCCAGGCAAGAATACTGGAGTGGGCTGCATTTCCTTCTCCAGGGGGTCTTCATTGGCAGGCAGATTCTTTAGGTAGATGCCTAAAAATTAATTTTTGCTGACTTAGTTGTTCATATGTAAATTTCTTCTTTTTATTTTCTTTTATTTTTCGGCCATGTGACATGTGAAATCTCAGTTCCCTGGTCGGGAAGTTGGACCATTTAATTTGTAGAACACTGGGGGAGGGGCATGTTGGACCCCCTGCAGTGGAAGCATGGTGTCTTAACCACTGGACCGCCAGCAAAGTCCCATACATTCCTTTTAGATTCCTAAAAGAATCAGAAATTCTTGTGTTGAGGCAAAAGGGTGTATTTATACAGACATTAATCATTTTAAAACATTTATGTGGACAGTTTTACTTCTCCAGTTTTGAAGACTATCTCATCGTTTCCCCATAAATGCCCTCACCTAGGTCCTGGAGACCAGGTGAGGAAAGCAAGAGGATTACCTCCCTTCCTCTATAAGGAAATAGGGAATAAGCATTGGATGACAAGCTAAAACTCAAATGCCTGGAGGATTTTGGGTGCTAGGTACCAGCCATCTGCTAAAAATCCAAACTAAATAGTCCCCATTTGTGTCATTCTTGTTTTTGACTGTGAGTACCTCAAAGAAATAAACATACATTACTGTATTGGCCTGTTGGTAGTTGAGGCGACAGTATGTCTAGTAGAGTACAAGATGATAATAAAGGTGAGAAGAAGGTAATTAAAGACCCAAGGCTGAGCTCTAGACAAACACTATTATTATGTTTTATATTATACCCATTACCATGCATGCCCCTCCCCCAGTGTTCTACAAATTAAATGGTTTCAATCAGTTTATCTGGAAGAGCCAATATCTTAAGTTCTTTGCGGTCCCTGGACTGCATCCTGGTAAAATCCTTGGGACTCAGGTTACTACAAAGAACAAACTTATTGCAGGTGGGGGAGGGGACATGAGCCTGCAGCAGATGATACTACAAGTGTGGGATATGTGTGGATCCATACCATAATAAAAGATCATAGAATGTGAATTGCTTTGTGAAAATATCCTTTAGGGCTATTCCTCTTCTTTTATACTTAAGTGTCATATCTTCCAAATGAAATATTAAGAAAATAAGAGCTGGTGGAAAAACAACTGATTTACTTATTTTAGGATGAGATGATATAAGACAGGCTGGAAGGTAATTGTACTGAGTCAGAATCCCACCTGCTAACTGTGCCCTTTGTCTAAAACCTCTGATGGATGAGGGGCCAGAGCTGTCAGGCAAGGTGGGAATCAAACACAGATGGATGGGAAGTTAGGGTTTCGTGACAAGAGTGAGAAGCTGCCTTCCAGCCCTGTTGTGCCACCACTTGGCACTTCCTCTTTGGACAGGTCGCTCCACTTTTCCTCATTAGTAAAATGACCAGTGAGGGACAGGAAAATCATCTCTCGAGCTCTTTCTAGCCCCACCATCTTAGGATTCTGTTGTGTCTAAGAAGACCTATGTCTTACTCCACATTGTAGATTTGCCGTTGTTTAGTCACTAAGTCTTGTCCAACTCTTTTGCGACCCCATGGACTATAGCCGGCCAGACTCCTCTGTCCGTGGGATTTCCCAGACAAGATTTCCCCTCCAGGGGATCTTCCTGACCCAGGGATCAAACCCACATCTCCTGCACTGGCAAGCAGATTCTTTACTGCTGAGCCACCAGGGAAGCCCATATTGTAGATTCAGTTCAATTCAGTCGCTCAGTCATGTCCGACTCTTTGTGACCCCATTGCAGCACACCAGGCCTCCCTGTCCATCACCAACTCCTGGAGTTTACCCAAACTCATGTCCATTGAGTCGGTGATGCCATCTAACCATCTCATCTTCTGTCGTCCCCTTCTCCTTCTGCCTTCAGTCTTTCCCAACATCAGGGTCTTTTCAAATGAGTCAGCTCTTCGCATCAGGTGGCCAAAATAGAGTTTCAGCTTCAATATCAGTCCTTTCAATGAACACCCAGGACTGATTTCCTTTAGAGTGGACTGGTTGGATCTCCTTGCAGTCCAAGGGACTCTCAAGAGTCTTCTCTAACACCACAGTTCAAAAGCATCAATTCTTCAACGCTCAGCTTTCTTTATAGTCCAACTCTCACATCCATACATGACTACCGGAAAAACCATAGCCTTGCCTAGACAGATCTTTGTTGACAAAGTAATGTCTCTGCTTTTACTCTTCACCTAAAAACTTGATCTTTCTCTCTCTCCCCTCCCCTGCTCTCTTTCTGCTTTCCCAAACCTCTCAGCATGCACACACTGTCCCTTTCTCCCTCTGACTTACATTTCAGAATCTGAAAAATATTCCCTAGCCTGTAATTACTGGTTAAAATGTTTTCCCCTGGAGGTTTCTAGGAGGCATTTGCTGAAAGTTTGAACTTAAATCTGTAGTTTCCAAGGAAGAGGAAGATGATGGTACTGAATGTCTGGCCATGTAGAGCTGTCTCAGGGCAGTTTCTCTACAGAAACTGAACAGGGGTTCCACATAAAGCTAATGATTATACCGCTTCACCACTTCCCTTTAAATGGTCCCTTAGAATTAGGATTGCTCTAAAGTCTCCATAATTGTCTTAAATCACTGGGTCTTTCAATACCGTTCTCTGATATAATTTCTGAGTAGGCAGTCAGCATAAAAAAAGACTAGGTCAGCTCTCTTTGTGTGTCAGGACTTGGCAGCCCAGCTCCTCTGTGATGTGTCTCCTGGCAGCCACCCAGCCTAGCTATCAACAATAAAAGCTTCTGTTTGTGATTCCAGTAAGTCACAAATAAATCTCCTCAGTCCCACCTGCTTTCTGAGAAGAGCTTCAACCGTGTCCTTTATCTTGGGGTTAAAAGAAAGAGACAGGATTGTAGCCTTAGGAAAATAGGTTTTCAATGTCCGCTAAGCAATTGTTCCTTTTCATTGTTCCCTACTCCCAATGTTTAGATGTGTGATCTGAGCTGCAGTCCGCTAGCTGCCAAGTTTTTGAGACTGGACTGCTTTCCCACTTAATGTTAATTGCCTTTTTGAAGCTGCTCAGCCCTAAGTGACCCTCCTGGGTATGGAAAGTGTTCCTTGTGGGAAAAGGGCTCAGGACCCCAGAGCAGGAAAGGCATACCCTCCAGTGGCAACCACACAAGGGGCAGAGGAGCAGTGACCTGCCTGGCTATGACTTCAGGAAGCCTCATTATCACCTTCAGAAGGTGAGAGGGCCAGGACTATTGGCCTCTGAGGGAGTACCAGGCACCCAGACCGGTACTAAAGGAAGAACAAAACAGAATTCCTGTTTAGCTAAACGAGAAAGCAGTTGACCTCAGATGCAGCTCAAACACGTTGAATTTCTTAAATACCACTCATCAAAAACCTCCTCTGAAACATTAAGCCTCACATTACTGTTCTGAGGTAAACACTAATCCTATTTTCTGGCAAGATGGAGAATGAGGTCAATCACATTGTTTTCCACTGCAAGCAAACATTTTGGAATTAAATCTTCGGAATCTCTTCTCAAAATTACATAAATGAGTCATTTCAGGTGATTCATCATTGAGTTCATATGAGCAACCTGTTTGCTGAAGCATTGTGAATGGAAGCAGGGTTCCCCCCAACCATGTTGTGTTCCACTGGCCATTAAAGATGCCCAGAAGGACCAGAAGTGAATGTTACCAAAGAAAGTCTCCTATGTGTACTTCGGTCCTTATAAAAGGAAACAGATTTCTGTGTTTGCCCATACTTCCTTCTCTTGCTGTTATTGTCCTCTGTTTTTTTGGCTGTGCTGTGAGACATGCGGGATCTTAGTTCCCCAACTTCCCAGCCAGGGATTGAATCTGCGCCCCCAACAGTGAAAGCACGGAATCTTAACTGCTGGACCTCCAGGGAAGTCCCCATACTTCCTTCTCTTGTAATGCCAAACTCTGCAAGAGAACTTTGTACGTGTTCCCACATTTCAGATATGTCCAAGTTTCTCCTTTTTATAAGAATCCCAGGGGATGAGGGCCCACCCTAATGACCTTGCTTTAACCCTGCTTAGAGACCTTATCTCTAAGAAAGATCACTGAGCTACTGGAGGTAAGGACCTCAACATATGAATTTTAGAGTGGGATACAATCCAGCCCATCAGTTCAGTTCAGTTCAGTTCAGTTCAATCACTCAGTCGTGTCCGACTCTTTTTGACCCCATGAATTGCAGCATGCCAGGCCTCCTTGTCCATCACCAGCTCCCAGAGTTCACTCAAACTAATGTCCATCGAGTCAGTGATGCCATCTAGCCATCTCATTCTCTGTCGTCCCCTTCTCCTCCTGCCCCCAATTCCTCCCAGCATCAGAGTCTTCTCCAATGAGTCAACTCTTTGCATAAGGGGGCCAAAGTATTGGAGTTTCAGCTTCAGCATCAGTCCTTCCAATGAACACCCAGGACTGATCTCCTTTAGAATGGACTGGTTGGATCTCCTTGCAGTCCAAGGGACTCTCAAGAGTCTTCTCTAACACCACAGTTCAAAAGCATCAATTCTTCAGTGCTCAGCTGAAGAATTTTGGCTGTCTTCACAGTCCAATTCTCACATCCATACATGACCACTGGAAAAACCATAGCCTTGACTAGATGGACCTTTGTTGGCAAAGTAATGTCTCTGCTTTTGAATATGCTATCTAGTTTGGTCATAACTTTCCTTCCAAGGAGTAAGCCTCTTTTAATTTCATGGCTGCAATCACCATCTGCAGTGATGTTGGAGCCCCAAAAAATAAAGTCTGAAACTGTTTCCACTGTTTCCCCATCTATTTCCCATGAAGTGATGGGACCAGATGCCATGATCTTCGTTTTCTGAATGTTGAGCTTTAAGCCAACTTTTTCACTCTCCTCTTTCATTTTCATCAAGAGGCTTTTGAGTTCCTCTTCACTTTCTGCCATAAGGGTGGTGTCATCTGCATATCTGAGGTTATTGATATTTTTCCCAGCAATCTTGATTCCCCCCTGTGCTTCTTCCAGCCCAGTGTTTCTCATGATGTACTCTGCATATAAGTTAAATAAGCAGAGTGACAATATATAGCCTTGACGTACTCCTTTTCCTATTTGGAACCAGTCTGTTGTTCCATGTCCAGTTCTAACTGTTGCTTCCTGACTTGCACAGATTTCTCAAGAGGCAGGTCAGGTGGTCTGGTATTCCCATCTCTTTCAGAATTTTCCACAGTTTATTGTGATTCACACAGTCAAAGGCTTTGGTATAATCAATAAAGCAGAAATAGATGTTTTTCTGCAACTCTCTTGCTTTTTCCATGATCCAGTAGATGTTGACAATTTGATCTCTGGTTCCTCTGCCTTTTCTAAAACCAGCTTGAACATCTGGAAGTTCACGGTTCACGTATTGCTGAAGCCTGGCTTGGAGAATTTTGAGCATAACTTTACTAGTGTGTGAGATGAGTGCAATTGTGTGGTAGTTTGAGCATTCATTGGCATTGCCTTTCTTTGGGATTGGAATGAAAACTGACCTTTTCCAGTCCTGTGGCCACTGCTGAGTTTTCCAAATTTGTGACATCAGACTGTCACAAATAGGATTCCCAGGGAAGCAGAGTCTGAGATGGAATTTATCATGCACAGTGCTTTTTCTTATTTTTATTTATTTTAAAATAATTTCATTTATTTATTTGATCTGTGCTGGGTCTTCGTTGCTGTGAGGGTTTTTCTCTAGTTGTGGTGAGCAGGGGCTACTCTCATGCTGTGGAACACGGGCCCTAGGGCACAGGCTCAGTAGTTGTGGCACATGGGCTTAGTTACTCACAGTATGTGGGATTGCCCCAGACCAGGGCTTGAACTGGAGTCTCCTGTATTGGCAGGAGGATTCTTTACCACTGAGCCACCTGGGAAGCCCTGTGTTTTGTTTTTAAATTTATTCTATTGATGTATAGTTGACTTACAATGTTGTGTCAGGTCTTACTGTCCAGCAAAGTGATTCAGTTATGACACATGTTCTTTTTCATATTCTTTTCCACTATGCTTTATTACTGGATAGTGCATGCAGTTCCCTGTATTATGTATAGTAGGACCTGTTGTTTCTCTATTCTATATATTAATATAATAGTTTGCACCCGCTAATCCCAAACTCCCAATCCAACCCTCTCCCACTCCTTCTCTCCCTTTGGCAACCATAAGTCTGTTTTCCATGCCTGAATATGTTTCTGTTTCATAAATATGTTCATTTGTGCCACATTTGAGGTTCCCCTCGATATCATATAAGTGATATCATACGGTATTTGCCTTTCTCTTTCTGATTTACTTCACTTGGTATGACAGTCTCCAGGTCCATCCTTGTTGCTGCAGGTGGCATCATTGCATTCTTTTTTATGGCTGTGTAGTATTCCATCATATATACACATACTACATCTGTAACCATTCCTCTGTCTATGGACATTGAGGTTGCTTCCATGTCTTGAGTTTTGTAAATAGTTAATGCACAGTGTTTATTGAGACTTGTCCTTGGGCTCAACATCTGGGGAAAGGCAGCAGACAGGATCAATAGAGGGATATCATGTCATCATGCAGACCCCACAACTGCCTTAGCCAATCCCACAGGGTTTTCTGGAGCAAGAATGATCCTTCAGAGTTGTACTAAGTTGGGCTGAGAGGGCCAGGGCTTTATACAGCCACATCAGTCAATCATTGGAACTTGCCACCTCAAAAAGTGGTATGACCCTTGTCAAGGCAGGTCTCTACAGCTGAGGCAATCTCTGAAGGGACTGACAGCTGAGGGCATCAGCCAGGATAACAAATCCTCAGTAAAGAGAGATCTGGGCAGTGTATCATAGAGCCCACCACACTGGCTACAAAAATGGAATATGATGTAAGTCTTCTGCAACTTGCTCTTCAAAAAGGTTAATGATTATTTTCAAACACATTCCAAATAGAGGGAAGAGTATAATTAACAGCTATATATCCACTGAGCTTCCCTGGTGGCTCAGTGATAAAAGAACTTGCCTGCCAGTTCAAGAGAGGTAGGTTTGATCTCTGGGTTAGGAAGATTCCCTAGAGAAGGAAATAGCAAGCTACTCCAGTATTCTTGCCCAGAAAATCTCATAGACAGAGGAACCTAAAGAGTTGGAGACAGCTTAACAACTAAACAACAAAAACAACCCATTATTTAGATACTTTGATTATCAAGATTTTGCAACACTTGCTTCATCTATCCCTTTCTCTTTTTGGATTCATTACTTTGAAGTAGACTTCCTATCATTTCATCCTTGCAACTTCAATATCCATTTCTAACAAATATGAACTTTTTCTTACATAACCGCAATGCCATTTTCATACCAAATAAACTAATAACAATTTCTTGGTCCATATTTAGATTTTCCTAATTATCTTTAAAAATTCATTTTTATAATAAGCTTGTTTTAATTAGGATCTATATAAGGGGAATATGTTATTTTGGTTATGTCACATTTCTTTGAATCTAAAGTCCTTCCTTTTCCCTATGCAATTGTCTTGTTGAATAATTAAAAGAGTGTGAGCCATTCTTATTTATTTGCTTCTTAATGGTTCACTTAACTTGTTCCCTCTATTCTCCACATTTTCCGTAATTTTAAGTTAGCTTTAAAGCTTGCTTCGGAGAAGGCAATGGCACCCCACTCCAGTACTCTTGCCTGGGAAATCCCATGGGCGGAGGAGCCTGGTAGGCTGCAGTCCATGAGGTCACGAAGAGTCGGACACGACTGAGCAACTTCACTTTCACTTTTCACTTTCATGCATTGGAGAAGGAAATGGCAACCCACTCCAGTGTTCTTGCCTGGAGAATCCCAGGGACGGGGGAGCCTGGTGGGCTACCGTCTATGGGGTCACACAAAGTCGGACACAACTGAAGTGACTTAGCAAAGCTTGCTTAGATCCAGGTTCAAGGACCATAGGTAACAAAGAATGAAGAAGTGCCATTTGGTTGCCTGAAACAGTCCATATGGAAAAGATAGGATAAAGCTTAATTCTTTCCCTTTATATTGCCAATTTTCAGAATACATAAGAATGTTTTTCACTTTCTCTCTGTAAAATCTCTTATGAGATCATGATTTGAAAAATATGATAAGTGCATTTCCATCAACTGCTGTAAATGTTCTTGTGAATGCTTATGGTGTCCAGTTTGTTTTTTACCAAGAAGAGTCTTTTCGTGCCAGCTCCCTATGTCCTTTTGATATAATCCAACTGATTTTTTTGAGAACGTACTTGCTTTCTGGAATAACAAGATGTTTCAGGCTTTTACTACACATTTTATTCCTCAGACCAGGAATTAGCCATTTCTCCAAAAAGCTCTGCTTCTTTTTAGTGGGAAATTGGTTTTTTTAAACAAACTTTTTGTTGTGGAATAGTTTTAGATTAAAGAAAAATTGTGGAGATAATACAAAGAAAAATCTCATATACACCATACAGTTTCCCTCATTATTAGCATTAGTAGAGTGGTATATTTGTCACAATTAATGAACCAATACTGCTGCATTTTTAAAAAATAATTTTACCTATTATTTATTTATAGCTATTCTTTATTTATCGCTGTGCTGGGTCTTCACTGCCGGGTGGGTTTTCTCTGGTTGTTCTGGGTGGGGGCCACTCTCTAGTTGCAGTGTGCAGGCTCCTCATGGTGGTGGCTTCCCTTGTTGCAGAGCACAGGTTCCAGACATGTGCACTTCAGTAGCTGCAGCTCCTGGGTTCTAGAGCACAGGCTCAACAGTTGCGCTGCACGGTCCTACACGCTGTAAGGCGTGTGGGATCTCCCAGTATCAGGGACCGAGCCCATTTACCACTGAGCCACCAGGGAAGCCCTGCTGCATATTATTAACTGAAGTCCACACTTTACTCAGGTTTCCTTAGCTTTTATGTAATCTTTTTCTTGTTCCAGGATCCCAGTGATAATACCACATTACATTTAGTCAACAAGTCTCCTCAGGCTTTTCTTGGCTGTTTTTTTTTGACTCAGTCAGCTTCTCAGACTTTCTTTGTGATGACCTTAACAGTTCTGAGGAATTCTGGTCAGACATTTTATAGACTGTCCAACAACTGGGATTTGTCTGATGTTTTTTTCATAATTGCCCTGGGACTGTGCGGCTTGGGGAGGAAGATCACAGAGGTAAAATACCGTTCTCACCACATCCTATCAGAGGTTCATGCTATCAACATGATTTATCACCAATGACGTTAACCTTGATCACCAGGCTGAGGTAATACTTGTCAGGTTTTTCCCACTGTAAAGTTACTCCTCTCCTCCCTCTTCATTCTGTACTCTTTGGAAGTAATTATGCACAACCCACACTTATGGAGTAAGGGATGTTCCTTCTCCTTAAAGGGGGAGTGTCTATATAAATTATTTGGAATTCTTCTGCATAACAACTTTGTTTACATGCCTCTTCATTCATTCATTCAATTATTTATTTATTTATAACACTATGTACACATAGATATTGATTTTATATCTTGAGTTTTAATCCAATATAACTTTATTTATTTGTCTCAAGTTGCTCCAGTTTGGGGGCATTGGGCTCTTTCAGTTGGCACCTGTGTGCCTTTGGTATAATTCTACTATTGCAGGTTTCTTGAACACTTCACTAACTTTCTGGCACTACACGATGCTCTAGGATCATCTTGTATATTTCTTGCCCTAGTGTTAGAATCAGCCATTTCTCCAAAGAGCTCTGGTTCCTTTTACTGGAGAATGTTATTGCTGCTGCCGCTAACCGACTCTGTGTGACCCCATAGACGGCAGCCCACCAGGCTCCCCCGACCCTGGGATTCTCCAGGCAAGAACACTGGAGTGGGTTCCCATTTCCTTCTCCAATGCAGGAAAGTGAAAAGTCAAAGTGAAGTCGCTCAGTCCTGTCCAGCTCTTCGCGACCCCATGGACTGCAGCCTACCAGGCTCCTCCATCCATGAGATTTTCCAGGCAAGAGTACTAGAGTGGGGTGCCATTGCCTTCTCCCGGAGAATGTTATTAGAAATACAAGATAGGGGTGCTTGCTGCTATTGGGGTGTGTCATTGCTTCTAGGCACTCTCAGCTAACAGAGAAAGAAAATACATGTATGTATACTAACCTTTATATATACACATGGACATATTTATGGTGGCTCAGAGGTTAAAGCGTCTGCCTCCAACGTGGGAGACCTGTGTTTGATCCCTGGGTTGGGAAGATCCCCTGGAGAAGGAAATGGCAACCCACTCCAGTATTCTTGCCTGGAGAATCCCATGGACTGAGGAGCCTGGTGGGCTGCAATACACGGGGTCACAAAGAGTCGGACACGACTGAGTGACTTTATTTACTTACTTACTTATATGTAACCATTATATCTAAATCAAGCTAAAAATGGGTTCACACTGATGTCCCCAACTCTAATCCATTATCACATGGGTCATTTAGCTGCTTCTTCTTGCTTTTCTGTAACTTCCAACTCCAACACTAAGAAAGAAATCTTACTCTCACCATCCTCCAACCATTTACTTGACTGTTCAGTTCCAGTATGGATATATATTGGTTTCAGAATTGTTAAATCTATACCCTTGAGGGAAGCATCTTTATTGACTAGAGTACAGTACTTATTACGTACAATTCCTTTCACTTTTAGTCATACAGACTCCACCCATTTCCAAAGTTACTGAGGTCAGCACCTTTTTTCCCCATCCTTTTCAGACAGGTTGGTTCATGTTTGTCATACAGCTAAATTCTTTCATCACATTCTATTCTAGGATTCTCTGACCTCCTAAACGTTTTGGGAATAGTTTGTCAGACTTAACAATCTTGGTGCTAAGGGAGCTCTTTGCTACTGGTATATAATTATTTTTAGACCTATTCAGTAAACAGAACCAGGAAATAATTTTTTTATGGTTATAATTTTTTAAAAACTTTAGACATAATTAACCCATTCAATTATATCTAATCCATACAATTCACCCACTTAAAGTGCACAATTTAACAATTTTAAGTATATTCACAGAGTTGTACAACCATTGCCAAATCAACTTTAGATTATTTTTATCACCCCACAAAGAAATTCTGTATTCATTAAAAGTCACTCTCCATTCCCCCAACCCTTTCCCATACCCCCTTCTCCCTACCAGCCCCAGGTAACTATCAATCTGCTTTAGGTATGGATGGATCTGTCCATCCTGGACATTTTAGATAAATGAAATCACACAAAATGTGGCTCTTTATGTCTTGTTTCTTTCGCTTAGCATAATGTTTTCAAAGTTCATCTATGTTGTAGTATGTAAGTACTTCATTCCTTTTCACTGTTGAATAATATTCCATTGTGAGGATATACCAAAATTTATTCACTCACCAGTGGATTAACATTTGGATTGTTCCCACTTTTTGACTATTACAAATAAAGCTGCTATGAACATTCATAAACTAGCTTTTGTGTGGCCATATGTTTTCTCTTCTCTTGGATATATAGCTAGGATTAGAACTGCTGAGTCATATACTAACTCTGTGTTTAGTATCTTGAGAAACTGAAAAATTGTTTTCCTACATGGCTGCATCATTTTACAATCACAGGCAATGTGTGAGGTTCCAATTTCTCCACATCCTCAATAACACTGATTATTATCTGTGTTTTTTATTATAGCCATCCTAATGTATGTGGTGTAGTATTAGATATTTTTTAAAATATTTATTTGGCTGCACTGGGTCTTAGCTGCAGAATGTGGGATCTTTAGTTGCAGCATGTGGGATCAAGTTCCCCTACCATGGATCAAACCTGGGCCCCCTGCACTGGGAGGGCAGAGTCTCAGCCACTGGACCACCAGGGAAATCCCAGACATTTCTTTTTAATCACAGAATCTTCCAGCAACCATACTCTCTTCCCAACACATATACTATGGTAAGAAAGTTTATCAGGTAAGTTTCATTTAATGATTATAGTTTATTGTTGATAAATAGTTCTGAATTAATGTAAAGAGAATGAAACTTAAATTTAGATATACTTAAGCTCAAGACCTAAGTTTCTGCCTTCCTATGTGTATAAAATGAATATATGTGTATAGTAAGAATATCTATCTCACAAGGTTGTTGAATGGATTCAATGAGGTAACACATGAAAGCTCTCTGTAAACTATAAGGCACTACACAAAGTCATCATTCCTGGCATTGTAGGGTGGTGAAAAAGTAAAAGCTTTTCCTTAATGATGCTCCTTTATAAGATGCTGCAATGGACTCTGAACCCCTGAAGAAGTGAAACCATGCATTACTCTTTACGTCCCGGATAGTGTCCAGCACATAGTGTGCCTACCACCACCCTCTCCTTTCCCTAAACTCTCAGGGAGCACTCAGACCACAGATAGGAATCATCTGCCTGCTTTTCCCTTAAGATTCACTTTTCTGTTGTCATCTCAGATAATGAGAATTTCTGCTGGTAGGGGTTCTTCTGGGTCTCCATCTTTTTTCCCTCACGTCTTGCCTCCCCTCTTGTTTTGCCCATTTGGATTTAGCAATCCAGCTTTCGAATGTGACTTCCTAAGCTCTACTTGCCTGGAGACTTGATGGGCCACTGAGTCAGGCTATTGCCTCATCTCTCTGCCCAGCCAGAACACTGAGGACATTATGACACACTTAGGATGTTGTATTATCTGGGGAGGGGACACTAGACACTCAAGTCCTATCAGTTATCAAATCCTGAAAATCTGCCTCTAAATCTCTCATGTCAGATTCTTCCTCTCCACTTTCACTGCCATCAGCCTCATTTAGATTTTATTACCTGTTGGATCTTTTAAAATCATGTGTTCATCTTTGATTATTTGCTATTGATACTTTGCTATTAATGACTTTGCTATTAATACTAGACCATAGGGTAACTGGAAAGGGAATGAGAATACTGTAAATTCCATTTTAAAATAAGATACTAGTAGCGAACAGAGCCATGGCATGGAGCCACATATACAAAGTTCTGGTGCAGTAAATTTCAAAGAGTAAGTTTACTATTCGTTAGTAAGTCAAGAAGTCAATTTAGTGAATTGTGACCAGCACTCAAAAAGTGAAGTAGAATACAATTTTAGGTAGAAAGTACTAGATGATATTATGCATAGCAAGCATATTATTCTGTTTTGGATATATAATATGAATGCAAAATTTATTTTTTACAATGGATTGATGGTCAAAGGTTGAAAACACTGAACTAGTGTATTCCATACGTTCTTTTCAACCTAAATGTTAATCTTGATCTATATCTTACATGAAAAACATACCAGAAGGCCTATAAAGGATTAGAACTCAGACTTCTTGGGTTTGAACTCTGGCTCTAATATTTACTTGGTGACTTTCAGCAACTTATAAATATTTTGTGTCTCAGTTTGGTCATCTGTAAAATGGGCAGGCATACTAATACTACCTCTCTGTGAGAGTTATAAAGAGGAATAAATGGGTCAATACAAAAAGCACAAAAAGCATCTAGAACAGAATCTGGCACAGAGTAATAAATTAAGAAATGTTAGCCGTTATTATCGGAGAAGATGATGGCACCCCACTCCAGTACTCTTGCCTGGAAAATCCCATGAACAGAGGAGCCTGGTAGGCTGCAGTCCATGGGGTCGAGAAGAATCAGACATGACTGAATGACTTCACTTTCACTTTTCACTTTCATGCATTGGAGAAGGAAATGGCAACCCACTCTAGTGTTCTTGCCTGGAGAGTCCCAGGGACAGGGGAGCCTGATGGGCTGCTGTCTATGGGGTCGCACAGAGTCAGACACGACTAAATCGACTTAGCAGCAGCAGCAGCCATTATTATAAATATTCTCACATCATTTAGTAATGGAAATCAGGATTTTAAAATTCCATGTTTCTAACACATACCATTTTAAGTCAGGTCATAGTCTTCTCACACATAGGCCAATCATCTATAGACTAGGCCTGTCATTTACAGATTTCAATAAAGACTCTTTGGGCAATCATCTCAGAATCTTCCCAGAACAGAGATTGAATCTGCATCCCTTGCATTGGCAGGTGGATTTCTAACCACAGGACCACCAGGGAAGCCCTTTTCTTTTCTTTTTTTGGCCACACTGCACAGCTTGTGGGATCTTAATTCCCCAATCAGGGACTGAACTCAGCCATGGCGGTGAAAACGGGAGTCCTAACCACTGGACTGCCATGGAATTTCCTCTACCAAGTATTGTGATTGAAGGGCACAAGCTGTATGCCCTCGTTTAAAACCTGTACTGTGCACATCACTGAGCTGAGGGCTTCCTTCATTTTTACAATATAAGGGAAGTCCAGCAACATAATGCCAGTAACACAAGGATTGCTAGGTTTCACTGAAGTTAAACAGCTGATGCACTGCTCTTTGAGAACTTCTCTCTTAGTGGTTTTCTAGTAAATGTTTAACAACTAGCTCTCAGAGTGGGGAAAAAGCCCTGATTTGTAGTGCTAGCCAATTTCCATGGTATAAATGCTTCCCTTATGACCAATTTCAAGCTACCAGTGTGAATCACTGAATGCAGAACTGTGGGAACAGGTGTATACAGTCATTTCTCATGAGCCTTTACAAGAAGACACCACCACCTGCATGTAACTGTTTCATGCCTTTTTGTATATGGAAGAATGAAAGGTTTTTTTAATAAAATATTTTTTAACCATCAAATGTTTCTTTGTTTTGAAGTATCAAATCAATGGACACCTTGGTCCTGCAAAGAGAAAGGAAAGATTTATTCTGGAATGAAGATTTTGAGACAATGTGACTCCAAGACACTGAACCACTCTTTGAATAATGTAAAATGTTACAGCTCTCCAGATTGTTCTTTTGAAAAGTTTTCTTTTCTAAATCAGAATTCAGACCAAACAGCCCGTAAAAATGATCTCCTGTTCTTATTAGATAAGAAAATGAGAATGGGCAATCAGATGAATGCAGGAAGGCTGTAGGAGCAAGTCTGCCTCACACTGAAAAAGAACTGCCAGCTTGACTGGACTAGGACTGCAAAGTTCAATCTGAACCATCCATCTAAAGATCCCACTAGGTGTTATTACATATTGAATAACCTAGATTTGGGGAAACGCAAGGATGGAGAAGTTCACGGTTCTGGAGGACTGTCCTGGAAGAGCAATTATGACAAAGCCAATCAGAGAGGGAGCAGACATTCGAGTTTCAAGTGCCCTACAAGGGGACAGAAGAATTCCTTAGCCCTGACAATGATGTGCTGTGCTGTGCTTAGTTGCTCAGTCATGTCCAACCCACCAGGCTCCTCTGTCCATGGGATTCTCCAGGCCAGACTACTGGAGTGGGTTGCCATGCCCTTCTCCAGGGGATCTTTCCAACCCAGAGATCAAACCCACGTTGACCACATTGCAGGCAAATTCTTTATCAACTGAACCACCACAATTTATTCCCATTAAAAAAGCATTTGCTATTAAATGAAAACATAGAATAGTAGTTCAGAGCTAAACACTGGAGCAGAATAGGTCCCAGTGTGAATTATCATTTTGCCATTTATTAGCTGTGAGAGACCTTGAACATATTATTTAAATTTTCTGAACTTCAGTTTCCTCAATTGAGGAAAAAAGGGAATATAACTGTACCTACCTCCTAGAATTACTTTAAGGATTAAGTTAGATAATACATATAAAGTACTTAGCCTTGATCAGGTGCTCAAAAATTAGTACTAATAACAATAATAAATAAATCTCAGTCCTACTTTTGGAAGCTAGATGCCTGATGTAGTAGATACTACACTGTTTAAGTAGATACTATGTCTTAGCATCATAATAAATCTCATCCCAGATTTATAATTGTTTCCAGGTAAATTCAGAGCTAAAACTGTCTATGACTGGGCAGGAGTTGCACAGGAAAGAAAATTTAAAGCCTGCATCTGTATAGGATGCCTTGAGCAAGTCGGATGTATTGACTGTGAGGTTAATCTAAGAGCTGATGGTTAATTTCAAGAGAGTGAAGTGAAGTCACTCAGTCGTGTCCGACTCTTTGCGATCCCATGGACTGTAGTCTACCAGGCTTCTCTGTCCATGGGATTTTCCAGGCAAGAGTACTGGGGTGGGTTGCCATTTCCTTCTCCAGGGGATCTTCCTGACCCAGGGATCAAACCCAGGTCTCCTGCATTGCAGGCAGACGTTTTACCCTCTGAGCCACCAGGGAAGCCCAATTTCAAGAGAAGATGTCAGTTATTCTGGGGATGATGCTGACATGGATCTTTTTTTTTTGCTTTAATTAAAGCATAGTTGATTTACAACGTTTCAGGTGTACAGCAAAGTGATTCAGATACACACACACACACATATCTTACAAGATACTGAATATAGCTGGCATGGATCTTTGTCAGAATCTTCCAGATTTCAATTTAGAATGGTGCCATCATTTGTACCACAGCTTCTGTGGGCACTACGGTATCATGCTGTCAGCAAACATTAAAGGGACCATCCCACCTCAGAGCAGGAAGTCATCTAAATCTAACAAAATCATTCTTGTCTGCATTCCCTGTCTCAGTCTCTTCATTACATATTTAGTCAAAGCTGGTGACACCAGAATATAAACTTAGTTTAATTAAACCATCCCCCAGTGTGCTTTAGTGGTCTGCACCAAGAGCACTAGCAGTCATGAAGAGGAAGCTGAGGATGAATTCTTTGTGTGAGGTCTCCATTTTATACTGATTTCACTGAACACAAGATGGACTGTTTGCAGCAGGATCATTGGGGACAACAGGCACTGGAATCTGTGCAATGATTTCTATCTCTGGTCTTTTTGGCATTGATTGAGGTTTCAGGCAAACAGAGGCACTGAGGACCTAGCAACAATCGCTAGGGAGCTTCCTGGTTGCCAGCAACAGTAAATACCACAGAGACACAAAGACTCAACCTTTCACATGCGCACAATGGAACCTAGAGCCTGGTTTCTTATTTCAGATACAACAGAGTCCTCAAAGTAGAGCACGATAGCTTCTTCTTTCCCCTCTTTATATTAGATCTGTTTAATTCTGTACAGAAATATATACTGCCCAGGAGCCTAAATGACCATCTTGTTTCTAAGTTTGTCTAAGAACATTTATATTATAATCTCTCTCTCAGTAATATCCTTTTTTGTTGGTTTTTTTTTTTTTTTTTACTATTTTGAGGGAGAAATGGAAGGAAATGCTGTTGTATATCTGACTTTGGAATTTTAAATAATGCATGACTTGTTTAATGTGTTTGTAATTGTCAGTCTTCTGTAAGAGTTACAATTGATATCCACCCTTCTGAAAATACTCAGGAATAATATTTGAAAGATCTTCTTCTCCAAGTTTACTGTCTCATCTGTTTTTAGAAAAGATAGAAGGACAAAGAATATGAGCAATTTAAGGTTTTTTCATGACTCATTCAAGGAAATTGCATAATAGCCTTCCTCAGCCAAGTTCATATACTCTTCTCAAATACCTTGCTGTTTTCTTTACTCTGTTCCTTCATCCTGATCTCTTTTTCCATCCTTTCCATGGGCCATTAACTGTTCTTTCTTTTCTCTAAGGCTGTAAAACTCTCTAATGTATAATCATGTGGTTTGCAAGGTGATAAGGGAAAACTGAACTACCCCAAAGCTTGCCAGCCTGTCTCCTAGCAACTGTATAATACGTTGCTTAGTAACATGAAGGGTGAGAGTGAAGTCTGTCTTACATACATAAAAATATTGAAATCATTTAAAAATATTAATCCTGGGCTCATTTACTAAAATATACAAAATTCAGAGATATTCTTACCATGAGGAAGGTCTTATTTAAGGCCATGATATCTTGAGTATATCTCTACATCTTATAATCTATATACAAGAATAAAAGATTGCTGTTCTTATAAGCAGATTAAAAAAACCCTAAACCTGCAGCATTTTCTAATCCTTTCTCTTCAACACATGCATAATCAGTGTTTAAGGGGAATGGAGAAATGATCTTTTAGACTGAGCAGATGAAGAAAAACGCAGCCTTTCCTCTCTTCTGCACATGTATAATTGATTTTTAGATCTAAAGGAAGATGGAGAAATGTTTCCCAAAACCTTTTTCAGCTGGACATCATTGAGGATTGTGTCTTTCAGGATTACAATTGTCTGAAGAGTAATTCTCTGTCAATTTATCCAGGAGCTATAAAAATTTAGAAATAACTGAATCACACTACTGCAAAGCATTAAAACTCTTTAGTTTCAAATGGTAAATTATTAATTACAAAAGGTTATTATTTATTGAAATAGACCTACTGCATCAGATTCTTCAGTTCAGGAACTAGCACCCTAGTTACTTCAGAACATCAGGAAACACTGATGCAGCGGATGATTTCCATATGCTACAAAGGGTTTAGCTTCTACTATTCTCGCTCTTGGATTTATACATGTAATGCTTAAAGAGGAAAATTCAAAGACCAAGTCCTAAATATTCTGCCACATCCTCCCCCTCCCTTTCAACTAGGCCCTTTGGCTAATAAAATTGGTCAAGTTTTTAATTAATCATTTCTTCATTCTGCAAATATTAAGACAGTTTTGAAATATAATTGACAGAATTTAGTGATTAGTTGGGATTAACTTAAATCAGTTAAAACATACATAAAGTGCTAAGGACAGAGCCTGACACATAGTAGATATTATATAAGGTTATTATTATTTTAAACTAATTTGATCAACTGGAAGGATTGTGACAATGAACTGATATTGAGAATATGGAACAACTGAGAGTATAGAATACTGAGAAGGACAATGGAGAAAAATAATTAATTTCATTTAGATATATTGAATTTGAGATGCCTGCATGTTATCCAGGGGGATAAAAACAAATAAGAAAAATAAATTAAAGTTGGGGGCATATTGTATAATACTTAAAAAATATTACTTAAAAATAATACTTATTTTTTAATACTTAAAAAATAAATTCTTACTCTGTGTGTGGCTGGCTGTACATAAAAATGAACCAGTTATAATTCATCAGTATTTTACTTCTAACAATATCAATGCATCTATGAACACTTATGGAGGCAGTAAAAAATGTTTCTCACTAGTAAATCAAATCTCATCCTGATTTATCCATTACATGGAGTTAATTAAGACAAGGACTTGAGAGGAAGAGAAACACACACTTGGATGACTGGGGGAAGGGACCCTGGAGCTTCTTTTGATTGCTATTAAATCCCTGAAGCCAGTACACCATGGCAACGTTCCCAGTCTGCCACCTAATTTCCATCTGCTTTGAGTAAAAGGAGAGGCAGGACTGAGGCAGTTCAATGTGCATTCCTGTGAGCATATGTAATTGGGGTTAATGAAATGCAACTAAATTATAAATTGTGTTTCATGGAAAACTGAGATTATCCACTGTCTTTTATACTTCCTTCTCCTTCTCTTCTCAGGATGCCTTTGAGCCCCTTCCAAGTTTTGTCCCTTTTTCCCAATGTGAGATTTCATCTGACAAGATGTGGGGAAACCACCTCTTCAATGTACCACAGCAAAATTACAAATTAAAATTTGTATCTCAGTACATAAATATTATATTTAAAAGAGTGGTTCAGTAAATAACTGAACATCAGTGAGTGACCTCAAAGCATTGCATTACAATACCAGAGGTATATTTTTCATATTTAGAGTACATGTACTTATTATGTTATTATGTTATAAGTCTTACTTCTGGAATAGAAATTCATTAATATTTATTTATCTCTGCTATACACACAAAAGTCCTCCCCCAAATAGATGAAACTCAGTTACCAGAATCACCACAGATAATTCTTACCATTGTTATCCAGAAAAAAAACTATTATTTAGTAATAGTGCATTTGTTGACAAGAGGTTGAAAAGGTGAATGTTAAGCTTTAAATAAAATGCTGAATTCAGATGTGGGGTCATATTCTTACCTAAACTTTTTTTTTTTTGATCTGGCCAAGGGGGATGCAGTAGATATTCCTTAAAGGCCATACTTAGTAAGAGTCAATTCACTCAATATATTGATCAGTGCTGAACCTGAAAATAAAGATAAATGTAAATTCAACATGTCAGCATAATCATGTTCATCTCCTTGCTTCAATTAAAATTTGAGATGTGTTTTTGTTGTAGAATTTAAGGGAAATTTACTTGTTTGAATTTATCCATTTACAATCAAATTTGCCCAAGGCAGATTTCCCTGATGGTCCAGTAGTTTAAGAATCTGCCTACCAATTCAAGGGACGTGGGTTCTGTCCTTGGTCTGGGAAGATCCCACGTGTCGTGGGGCAACTAAGCCCATGTGCCACCACTACTGAGCAAATGTATCACAGCTACTGAAGCCTGAGCATCTAGAGCCTGTGCTCTGCAACAAGGAAACCACCACTCCGCACACCACAATGAAGATTCAGCACAGCCAAAAATAATAAAGAAATATTAAAAAAAAATTCTTTTTAACTTGGCATGAGGGAGGCAGCATGAGGTGACAGGCATTTTCATTTCACAAAGGATGCAGAGGCAGTGATGACCTGGCGTGAGAGACAGGGCACACCACAGCAGGATGAAGTGGAGAAATGTGACACACTTCTTTGTGTCTGAAAGCTCCTGCACTGACCTCTCTCACAGCGCTCAACATAGTTTCCATCCTCAGGACCTTGAACTCTGGCCAGAAAGCACGTTTTGTCTTTTGTATCAAGCCCTTACTACATTCTCATTTGCTGGTAGCCAAATCCAGGATTTGATGCTACTCAGCACTCTATCCTGATGTGGTCCTTCCTTTGTCTTTGTAACATCAGTGTCTTCAGCTTTTTCTCCTTCTTGGCCACTGCATCAGTGTTTCCTTTTCTGACACTTCTTTCTCTCAAAGTCCTTTACTGTTTTTAATTTATTAAGTCTATTCCCAAATCTGGTAAGTCAACCTCCAAAATATCCCCCACATGTATCACTTTTCTTGCAATGCAGATCGTTCCTTCTATCCCCATGGCTTTCATCCTAAAGCCTGGATGATTCCAAGTGAAAGTGTTAGTCGTTCAGTCATGTCCAACTCTTTGTGACCCCATGGGCTGCACCCTGCCAGGCTCCTCTGTCCATGGGATTCTCCAGGCAAGAATACAGGAGTGGGTTGTCATATCCTTCTCCAGGGGATCTTCCCAACCAAGGGATCAAACTGGGATCTCCTGCATTGCAGGCAGATTCTTTATGGTATGAGCTACAAATTAGTCTCCTTGTCTTTCATCTGAAATGCTTCCAATCCATTATGTGATAGATACATGATAAACTCTCACTGAATGGCTACAGTGAAAGAGGATGAGGAATAACTCTCCCATACTGCTGGTGGGGATGTACATAATCACAACCACTCTGGGAAAATTAGCATTTTTCTACTAAAGTGAACATATATTATCACCCTACAATTCCATTCCTAGGTATACAGCAGCAAAAATTTGTAAATATATTCACCCAAACACGTGTATGAGAATGCTAATAGCAATGCCATTTGTATTAGCAAAAAAATTGGAAACTAAGCAGATATCCATTAACATTGGGAAGTAGATGTAAATTATGGTATAATAGAAGTAAATTATGGTATAATCATACAATGGGGTATTACATAGAAATGAGAACAATGTAAAGAATCTGCCTGCAATGCAGGAGACCCGTGTTCAATCCTCAAGTTGGGAAGATCCCCTGGAGAAGGGAATGGCAACCCACTGCAGTATTCTTGCCTGGAGAATTCCATGGACAGACCATGGGGTCACAAAGACTCGGACATGATGAAAATTTATGTATGTATGTTATTCTTCAATAAAAAATTCTCAAATCGAAGAATAAAAAAGGAAGTCTTTTCACCTGGTGAACATAACTGTACCTGAATTGTGTTGCCTCTTTAGCAGCATAACTTGAAATTCTGGGTTACACTTGGAGAATTCTACTCTTATACCATACTGCTGGCACATAATACTGTTGTCATTAGGTTCCAAATATACATTGTCACCCCTCTAATACTGACCTTTCTCTGAGCAGTGCCAACTGCAGATTCCCTGTGGCCTCTATGACTTCTCCACTTGATTCACCTACCACCTCAAACAGTGTAACATTCAACTTGTAAGATCACATTGACTGATGGGTCCTGCCCTCAGTGGGCCTCCCGAGTGACTCAGCAGAAAAGAATCCACTTGCAATACAGAAGACTCAGGAGAGGCGGGTTCAACCCCTGGGTCAGGAAGATTCCCTGGAGGAGGGCATGGCAACCCATTCCAGTATTCTTGCCTGGAAAATCCCATCGACAGAGGAGTCTGGCAGTCTACAGTCCGTGGGGTCGCAAAGAGTCAGACACAACTGAAGTGACTGAGAACACACATACCCTCAACACCCTCCTCAAAACACTTATACAGGGACGTCTCTGGTGGTCCAGAGGCTAAGACTCTGTGCTCCCAAAGCAGAGGACACAGGTTTGATCCCTGCTCAGGGAACTAGATCTCACATGCTGCAACTAAGATCCTGCATTACACAACTAAGACTTGGCTCAACCAAAAGAAAATAGATAAATATTTTAAAAACACACAAACGCATTTCCTACTTAAACAGGCATTCCTTTTCAACTTCCCCGTTTCTGTAAACAGCACAACTAGCATTTCATTCTCTCATTTCTCCAAGTTGAAAACTTCAAGGGTTAATGTTGACTCTTTCTTTTCTACCTCATGTCCGATCAATCACCACCGGATTCATCCTTTGGGTGGTCGCTTCTATTATTCCTTTCTATCCATTCCCATGATAATTACAATGGTTTGATACATTCTGCTTAGATTATTACAATAACCTTGTTATTGGTCCACTTATCTGCAATCTCTTTCCCTACTCCACTAACCTGTCAGATTAATTTTACAGAAATGTTGTTCTCTTCCCTTCATTCCTTTCTATGAGAATACAACAGCTTCACATTGTCTATGTGTGTGAACTCAACCCAAACTCCTTCTTCAGACTGGGGTTCAAAATGCTTCATTAACTAGCTCCACTCTCCCTATATAACACATTACCCACAATTCTCTTGCATGCCCTAATCAAGTAAATTTCTTTGCCCTCCCTTATATAGGTACCATATCATCATCATATTATGTCTTTGCTAATATTATTTTCCTTAAATATTATTTAAGTACTCACTCTACTACTATACCATTCAGTTAAAAGCCACTATTCCAAAAAGAAGTTTCCATGATAAACCATAGATCATAATATAAAGACTTCTTCCTCTCTGAAATTTCTGTAATTTTCCATTCAAGGCAGTACAGAATAAATTCTATAGACAAAATTTGTTTTCAGCATCCACAATTTCCTCTTTCTATATATTCTTTAGAAATCCTTTAAGAAATTTTCAAACATATGCAAAAGTACAGAAAAATATAATGAACTCCTTTTACCCCTTACTAAAATTCAGTAACTATCAAGATTTTTGCTACAATCTCTTATCTATCATGTTTTCCCTTTTTCTTTGCTGAAGTATTTTAAAGCAAATCTTAGACCTTATTTATTTAACCTACTACTCTTCTGCATGCATCTCTAAAAGTTATAGAAAATTTCTTGCATAATCACACTACCATTATCACACTTAATAAAATTAATAATAATTTGTTGCTATTATATAATAACTAGTGCATATTCAAATTTCCCTGGTTATCTCGAACATGTTTTACATTTGGTTTATTTGAATCAGGATCCAAACAACATCTGTTGTTATATTTAGTGGTTAGGTCTCCAAAAACTCTTCTAATATAGAGCTGTTCCCCTTTCCCACCTTTTCCACCCATTCCACCATTGATTTGTTGCCAAAACAAGATAATTTGTCCTGTAGAATGTCCTACACTCTGCAGTTGTCTATGTTTTCCTCCTTGAGTTATCAACTGACTTGTTCCTCTAGCTCCTATATTTCCTATAAACGGAAGTGGGCTCTAAAGGCTTAATTAGATTCAGCACAATTGCTTCTGATGATCACTTCACCAGTGATGCTGTGTACTTCCTATGGGATCACATCTTAGGTTCACGAGGTGGAATTGTCTCACTGTTAGTAATGCTATGATTGACTAAGGAGTTCAGATGGCAACAGCCTATGCTTCTATTAATACATTCCCCATCAATATTTTATTTTTCATCCACTGATACTCTTTTCCTGAACAAATTATTTTGCTAGAGGATGTAAAGGGTGATTATTCTAACTCTATTATCACTTCTATATTTACAAGCTGGCATTACTCTATAAAGAATGATTTTCTCTAGTTAATGAGGATCATCTGGTTACCTTGAAATACAGGCAATGCAAGACAAATGCTCAATTATTTACTATATGCCAATGTATAGAGAATGGAGTTGGTGCCCTCGTTATCTCCAATGGTGCAAAGATAACATTAATTTTAGTTCACTTTTATCTTTTTTAATTTTTCTTTTGTTCTGTAGGGATATCTTTATGAACTCATGAGTTTGTACTGTTAACATACTACATAGTTGTATGTTAACAGACTACAACTGTACATGTGACATTATCAGTGATATGTATCACAATAAGACCACTCCAGCTGTTGTGTGGAGATTGAACTAGACAGTAGTAGGAGTGAAGGTAGAGGAGATCTAGAAGGGCACTGAGGTTGTCTGGGCAAGAGATGATATACTTATTAGAGTGGAGGCAATAGAGATGCAGAGAAAAGAATAATATTTGAGAGATATCTAGGAGATAGACTTACCAAGATTTAACTTATTCTATGGGAGGGATTGGAGGCAGGAAGAGAAGGGGATGACAGAGGATGAGATGGCTGGATGGCATCACCGACTCGATGGACATGAGTTTGAGTGAACTCCGGGGGTTGGTGATGGACAGGGAGGCCTGGTGTGCTGCGATTCATGGGGTTGCAAAGAGTTGGACACGACTGAGAGACTGAACTGAACTGAACTAGTTCAATTCGGTATATATGTGAGAAACCTAGCTAGAGACTGGAAGTTTACTATAACATCTGGATCTAAAAGGAGATGTCAAGAAGTCATCGGCACACAGAAAGGATCTGCAATCTTGGGAATGAATGCACTTACCATCCACCAGAGTAGGATCCACAGTATAAAATAAGGAAAAAGTCTAGGACCAAACCTTGAGGAGCTCCAATATTTAAAGATTAAAAGAAGAAGAAGAATCAGAAACTGAGAAGAAACAAAAAAATGTAGGAGGGAAACCCAGAAAATAAGAGAATTTTGAAGCCAAAGGCACATAAAGTGTCTCAAGAAACAGATAACAGTCAACTGTGAGAAAGCTTATCACAGGTCAACAAGAACCCAAAAGTGCCCAGTGGATTTAGCAACAGAGAAGGCATTTGGTTTCAAGGAGTGGTGGGAGCAGAATCCAGACTGAAATGTATTTAGGGTTAAATAGGAGGTGAGAAGTAGAAAAGAAAAAAAAAAAAAGATGGGAAAAAGAAGTGATAAATAACTCCCTTGTTTCCTACAGAAGTTATGATATTTGGGGCCATTCAATGGATTCTACAAGGCTCCTCCCCATACACACACAGAAACACATGCCATTCTCAAACTTATATACATGTACTTGTTTTATTTCTTTAATTGGAAGAATCTAGAGAAAAGAGACCTTTCTACTACCTTTGAATTCTCTAAGCTATATAGGATGGTCCAAGGCTTATTGTAGACAGCGAGTAAATGTTAATTAAATAAAAAAGGAAAATGCTGTATTAAATACCTCTAAACTACTAACCATGAAAAGTTAATGAAAATATGCACAGAAAGAAATCATTCATTTAATTCAACAAACATGTATATAATGACTACCATATGCTAGGCAATTTGTCAAGGACTCGGATTCACATTGTAATGGAGGAGAGATACAGACCATCAAATAAATAATTTAAATTCCAAAAATACTATGAAAGAAAAATGTTTTATTGTAATTTTACTGTCGATGACAAATAATACATTAGTAGAATATTTATACATGTATGCTGATGTAAGTTAAAGAAGTTGACAGTAAATATAAAAAATGATCTAGTAAAAAAATGTTTTTTGTTTCCCATAGTTTGCATGCTATTAAGCCAGATAATGAGGAACAAAAACAATACATTATTATTTCCCCTCCTTTTCCATTTATATATTTAAGATTAACGGTGTTCATATATTTGATTTCTGACCTAGATCTTACTGTTACTTATGGCCAATAGGAGGGGGAAAAAAAGCCACATTTCATGAATGTTTCTGAGATAGAATTACAAAGAATCAACTGCATGAACCCGCCCCTCTTTTATTGAATCCTCTGTAAATTGCATAAAGAACGGAGGCTGTTGGGGAAATGACATATTTCTTTCATATTATAAAGATAATCAAATTCAAAACAGTGTCTCTCATTCCAAAAAAGGAGATTTTTATACTGTATCATGATCCAAAAGTGTGTGATTTATTTCATTATTAAATTTTTGAAAGAAGTATTTTCAATGAGCTACTTATTAATCCTTATACTT
Organism: Oryx dammah; assembly: GCF_014754425.2. Lineage (NCBI taxonomy): Eukaryota > Metazoa > Chordata > Mammalia > Artiodactyla > Bovidae > Oryx > Oryx dammah. The sequence goes on along the minus strand of NW_024070213.1, from coordinate 86,633,086 downwards.
CCCTATGACATTTAATTCCTATTTTTGTTAAGTGTATCTCTGATTTCAGAAAAAAAAGCTCCAAGTCATCCTTAATCCTCTGTCTCTTTACTGAAATATACTTCTATTTGCAAAAGGGATGTATAAAGATAAGATAATAGGGACTATTTGTCCTATAAAATATGCAAGAAATAGGTAAAATTATTTGTGTCAGGTCTTGTTTTTTCCTAGAGAACACTACTGCAGCAAATTTGAACAAGTAAAGCAGAGCTGGGGCTGGCAGGCTAGAAAAATCCATGGCTGCCACTGTCACAGCACAACCTGCAGCAGCTGTCTCAAGTGCCTCTCTCCCACGCCCAAGCACTGCCTGCCAGCCCAGCAGGAATGAATGGATTCTGCAGAGCACTATAAATGGTGCTGCAGACCCTGAAAATCTCTTGCTAAAAGCCAAAAGGAAAAATTATCTGCCAAAATACATATTTTCAACTTCAGGGGCCATAGCAAACCTCTTTACCTCTGAAATTTCATTAGCAATGTCAAATGGTACCCAGTCCAGAGTCATATTCTGCTCTGTACATCCTTGTTGATAATGGAAGCTTTCTGAGTAGCAAAAGAATGTTACTGCAGTCCACTTCCTTAAGCAAAGCCTTTTGTCCCAAGAGGCAGTTGAGCAACCACCAGTGTCTCTGATTGAATAGCAGCTGTATGAGGCTGGCTACAATTCCCACAGTTAGAAGCCCAATCTTAGAGGAGGAGAATTTACTGAATTCACATAAGATTTACATTTTTAAAAAAATGCATTTATTGAGGTGACATCTACACAGCTGTCTATGGAAGGAGGCAATATTACAAAATGGTCTTCTTTTTTACACTATACAACTCTCTTCCTTTCTAATGTGGTGTCCCAGTAATTTTCTCTTTCCAGAAGAGAGAACAATGCAGAATATAATCGCATGCACAGGTAGTACTAGCGTCTAAACTCAATTCTCTCTCCTTGTATTTTCTCAATTCTATATTAGAAAAGATGATCATTTTAAGCAACAATACACGACATAAAATATATTAACATAGACTTCTGGAATATTTCCAGTAGAGTAAGTATGGTATGTTCATTAGATCTGAATTATCTTCATGTTAGAACTACTTGTGTGCTTCCATAGTTAGTATGATTGTTCTTTTCATCTACTGTTTTTGTTTAGCTTTCAGGGAGAGGTGGCAAAAGAAGGTCTGGAAAAAAATTACTTGAACCTGAGAAACCATTTTGGATGGTTATTGAATAATTTTTTAATTAAAAAAAAAAAAAAACAAAACATTTACCCAAGCCATTTTAAGCATCATTCCCATCTTCTCTTCTACTTTATTTTTAAAGCACTAAAGATACTGAATCTTCACCGAATGTGGGTTTAGTACACTTTGAGGGAGAAGCTGAAAGTAATTTTCCATTAAAATATTTCATCTCAAATTCTGCGATTAAATGCTGGGAGGAAAACCTTTACATTGATGATTTTAACAGCAGTTTGAGGTTTAAACAATATAAAATCACCCAACTCCAGTTCACTTTCCCTCCCTCCCCCCACCCCTTCCCAACCCCACCCCGTAATGGATGCGCGGCTGACTGTTTTTGCTCGGTCTCTTTGTCTGAAGGATGCAAGCAGTCTATGGATGCTAGGGGAAAAGGGGTGGGGGAGAGATTACCTCATCCCATGTCGCATGCACCAATCACCACTCTTCTGTCGTGGCTCCTCTGGGCAGATTGAGGGGTCTGGACCAACAGGAAAAGGCCCCAGCCCATCCCCATGGTGACCGAGTTGTATATAGGGAGCCTCAGACGCCCATGTGCCGCAGGTTCTCTTACATCGACCGCCTAAGAGTCGCGCTGTAAGAAGTAACAACCTCTTCTCCTCTCCGCCATCTGCTCGGCAGCCGCAAAACAGCAACTATGGTAAGAGTGTCTCCTCTGGCTCTTTGTGACGCTGGGTGGGGTCAGCCTCCCCAGGGTCTCCTTGGAAACTCTTAAAACCTTTGTCCTTTACAACTCGATGGGTAAGAGCAGCTTTACACTTTATTTGCGAGGTTTAGCTTTGTCTGCGGCCGGGCTCCCCGCCGCAGTGCGGGGTGCAGGAGCCCCGCCACGACTGAGTCCAGGGCGCGGCTGAGCCGTGAGGGGGAACAAAGGCGGCGCCTAGGGAGGTTTTGTTACCCGAGCCCCTGGCAGCCGCGTGCAGCAGCCCATCTGTCGGTCAAGAAAGGGGCTGGGGCAGGCAGGGCGGTCTTGGCGTCGCCTGCTCGGCCCCCGTGCGCGCACGATAGTCGAGTGACTCGGAGAGGCCCTTCCTCGCGTTGTTCCCCAGGGACAAGGAGAGGATTCGTCGACCGAAAAGACGGGGGTCGGTGGGTGTAGCTGGGAAGAAGACTCGGGGAGAGAAGGAAAGGGACAAAGCGGAGCCTGAGGTTAGTATTTAAAAAAAAGGATCCCTCGCCAGTTCGTTGGTGTTTTAGAAAGACACCCGTGTATTAACAGGCAAAATGGTTAGTTTCCGTGGCGGCCGGCGTCGAGGCGGCGCAGGGGCGGAGTTGTTTGTTTCTGCTTCTCTGGCCTTGGAGCCGCTGGGCGGGGTTCGTCCTCACTAAGCCTCCTCTGTCAGACTTTTAACAAGCCTTTCATCTTTGCAGAACCGTAGGCGTTAAAAGGTTTTTCATTCACTGTCAAAACTTAGTTTTTTTTTTTTTTGAGGAGCAAAGTTACAGTTCACATGACAAGCCCTTTAACATCTGGTCTGGGGCCGCCCCGCCCTGGCTGACTCCTGTGTGTGTGTCTTGATCGCATGTTCAGCGAGAGAAAAAGCCGATTTTGTGAGCCAGGGTGCTCTAATGCAGAGGACCCAGGGAAACGCCCTTCCCCGCCCCCAGCCCCCGTTTGTCAGTGACTAGACAATGGACAGACAAAGGAAGTTGTAACCATAAAGGCTACGGAGGGGACACTCTCTACTGAATGTAATGAGCATGAGTATTCTGTGGTGGGTACGAAATTTCAGAATGAAAACATTATTTTGTTGTTTTATATAAATATTTCATTATTCTTCCACTAGGCTTTAAGCTTGGTAGCTTTTCATGTTCTATTTATTTCTAGTTTAGGAACTGTTGTTTTAAAGATACTAATACTTTTTCAGTTTTTTGCAGTGGAGAAGATTCTGGGAAAACTTTCTTAAATAATGAAAATGCTGCAGACAAAGAAGACTTACAGTCTTGTGTAGCTGTCTTTTGTTCTAGTGCATCTTCATTAATTCATTTCAGTTTAGGCATATGGTCCCAGGCTGGGTCAGAAGAAGAAAACTGGCAGATAGCACAATGAGATCATGTAGGCAGTTGCTGGAAATAGAGCTTGCTCTGTTAAATAATGTAGCAGACGGTACAGGCTGGCACCAGGCACAGCAAATGCAGCAATGAAGGAGACAGTCCTTGTTTAGCTTCTACCCCCTAATACTGATGGATTCTGCAGATAGACTGCAGAAGGGTGTGGCTTATAGCCTCAGCTGCAATACAGATGTCCATATTGAAATACCAAGTCCTATCAGAAAAAATGTTCATCTTTAAAGGTGAAGGAGGCAGTAATAATGATTGCAATTAACTAGTGATTGAATTTACTTCATTTTACAAAAATTTCATGCTTGACTATTTTTTAAATATGAAAAATCTTCTATTCAAGTATGGCTTGGAACAATCGGCTTGCACCATGTGCTTAACAGTGCAGCCTTATTATTCAGACCACACCCATCTGCAGCATTTGTAGCAAGTGCTTTTCTTTAACTGTTTCTATTATGTTAGGGATATGACCTCAAATAAATTTGAAGAATACTTGTATATTACTAGAAATCGTTTTGGAAATTTATTGAAAATTGAAAATGCTAATATAACTAATTTTACAATTTTTCTCTTTTCCTTCCCACAGCGTGAGTGCATCTCCATCCACGTTGGCCAGGCTGGTGTCCAGATCGGCAATGCCTGCTGGGAGCTCTACTGCCTGGAACACGGCATTCAGCCCGATGGCCAGATGCCAAGTGACAAGACTATTGGGGGAGGAGACGACTCCTTCAACACCTTCTTCAGTGAGACAGGCGCTGGCAAGCATGTGCCCAGGGCAGTGTTTGTAGACCTGGAACCCACAGTCATTGGTGAGTTGACCTCAGTAGCTTCAGTGAGAATCCTGGGGATCTGGGACAGGAGGTGTGTCCTGTGGACTCCACTGATACCCTGGGGTGGAGCTTGTGTGGGTCGTTGATGGGTGGCTGCTTCATTTTCCTTTCCAGATGAGGTTCGCACTGGCACCTACCGCCAGCTCTTCCACCCTGAACAGCTCATCACAGGCAAAGAAGATGCTGCCAACAACTATGCCCGAGGTCACTACACCATTGGCAAGGAGATCATTGACCTCGTCTTGGACCGAATTCGGAAACTGGTATGTGTATTCTCAAGAATAAAGTAAATTAATGAACCTAAGAGAGATATTTGAAATATGCTCTTTTTTTTTTTCAAACACAACTGAAATGCAATAAAGAGTGAGTTAATTATTCCTTTATAAAGTTCAATTAAAATATGGACTATTTGATGTCATTTGATAAATATTCATGAAGATATTTTTAATAAAGAAATGCTGAGTAATTTAAGGAAGGTCTACATTTTAAAAGTTTCTGTCAAAATGCAATCTCATTCTTTGGAATTAATATGAAAAGTGAAAATCTTTACTATGATGACATAACAAAGAGCAATAACTATGTTTTTTTCTGTTCCTCTTTTAACAGGCTGACCAGTGCACAGGTCTTCAGGGCTTCTTGGTTTTCCACAGCTTTGGTGGGGGAACTGGTTCCGGGTTCACCTCCCTGCTGATGGAACGCCTCTCTGTCGACTATGGCAAGAAGTCCAAGCTGGAGTTCTCCATTTACCCAGCCCCCCAGGTTTCCACAGCTGTCGTTGAGCCCTACAACTCCATCCTCACCACCCACACCACCCTGGAGCACTCTGATTGTGCCTTCATGGTAGACAATGAGGCCATCTATGACATCTGTCGTAGAAACCTCGACATTGAGCGCCCAACATATACTAACCTGAATAGGTTGATAGGTCAAATTGTGTCCTCCATCACTGCTTCCCTGAGGTTTGATGGAGCCCTGAATGTGGATCTGACAGAGTTCCAGACCAACCTGGTGCCCTATCCCCGCATCCACTTCCCTCTGGCCACATACGCCCCTGTCATCTCTGCTGAGAAAGCCTACCATGAACAGCTTTCTGTAGCAGAGATCACCAATGCTTGCTTTGAGCCAGCCAACCAGATGGTGAAATGTGACCCTCGCCATGGTAAATACATGGCCTGCTGCCTGTTGTACCGTGGCGACGTGGTTCCCAAAGATGTCAATGCTGCCATTGCCACCATCAAGACCAAGCGTACCATCCAGTTTGTAGACTGGTGCCCCACTGGCTTCAAGGTTGGCATTAACTACCAGCCTCCCACTGTGGTACCTGGTGGAGACCTGGCCAAAGTACAGCGAGCTGTGTGCATGCTGAGCAACACCACAGCCATCGCTGAGGCCTGGGCTCGCCTGGACCACAAGTTTGACCTGATGTATGCCAAGCGTGCCTTTGTTCACTGGTATGTGGGTGAGGGCATGGAGGAAGGAGAGTTTTCTGAGGCCCGTGAGGACATGGCTGCCCTTGAGAAGGATTATGAGGAGGTTGGTGTGGATTCTGTGGAAGGAGAGGGAGAGGAAGAAGGAGAGGAATACTAAAGTTAAAATGTCACAAAGGTGCTGCTTTTACAGGGAAGCTTATTCTGTTTCAAACATTGAAAAGTTGTGGTCTGATCAGTTAATTTGTATGTTGCAGTGTATACGCTCATATACAATTACTGACCTATGCTTTAAAATATGATGCTTTGTTACAGACCCAAGCTATCCATTTCTCTGATGGGTTTGAATAAAGTATTCCCTGTCTTAAATGAGCTCAGTCTTGTGTTTTCTATTCAGGTGTCCAGAAAATTTTTATCTATTCAGTACATTGAGAAGAAAGAATAACTATTGACTGTGGTTTATACATATTCTACACAGCAACTTGGTTTTTAATTTTAAATTGTCCTAGTATATTATAAAACAAAATATAAATACATATCTAAAAATTATCATTAGATGTAAATCAACTGTACTTCAACTTTAAAAATTGATTTTAAAAAAGGTGAAGAATACCATTAGATAACATCCATGCTACTCTTTTTTTTTTTTTTCATGCTACTCTTAAGTTTTGACAACCATAATAGTTAAATTCCTGGTTCTTTGAGAATTTATATCTAATGCACAACTAAAATCTGGTTGACTGCTGAGTCTCATGCAACTAAACAGAGAAAATGGTGAATACTCAAAATGCATCATGGAGGGCTTATGAGCCTATTTTCATGTGCCTCATCTCCTTGGCAAGTGTCTAGTGCCATCATGCTTCCTCTGCCCTGGGTTCTAAAAAGATGTTCTCTCCAAGCAGTTTCCTACTATACTAGACCTCATTCTTTACTTTCTTCTCTCCAAACTTATTTTCAGCTGAATATCACATCGGAAAAGCCTGATACATTTATTCACTCTAATGTATTAATTATATATCTGAACTTTAACTCTCAAAGGATTTTCTTATTTTAATATGAGCCAATAACTTCAAAAGACAGAATTCTAATAGTGTAATTGTAGGCAACAACCAACATGGTGAAAGAAAGAAACTGTTTTGGACTAAGGACTTCAGCAACAGAGGCCAGCTGCCAGTCCACCTGACGAAAAGGCTAAGAGCCCAGGAGCAGCAAGCTGTCTTGGGCCATCATGCTACCTTGTTCTGGGATAACACCCAGTGACAATGAAATGACTTTCTGGTATTAACTACCTAATCTATTTTTTTCTTTGGCACTGCAAACTAAAGGGTGTAATAGTACTGTAGTACTATAATCAGTTTAGTGTAAGTTAATAGAAATAAATAATATCAACTAATTTGAAAGTCAATTCGGTATTCCTTAGCAGTTTTTTGTGTTTTTGTTTTTGTTTTTAATATTTATCTGTTTGGCTGTGCTGGGTTTTAGTTGTGACACTCGAGATCTCCGATCTTCGTTGTGGATGCGGGATCTTTAATTGCATGGGGGATCTTTAGTAAATTCATAGTTGAAGCATGTGGGATCTAGTTCCCTCATCAGGGATCGAACCCTGGGTCTCCTGTGTTGCCAGCGCAGAGTCTTAGCTACTGGACCAAGAGGGGACTTCTGCTCAGCAGTTTTAACTAAAGCTAATGGAAACAGATCTGATGCACAAAAGTAAAAGGTTTTGCTCATTCAGATAAAAAACTAGTGTGGAAACAAGATCAAATGTCAGCGTTTAATTTACATTCCCAGCATACAGCAAAATACGATACACAGTAGATGTAAAATGGTCATTGGCTAGAAGAGTAAAGTGTAAGATAAAATAGGAACAAATATAAAAATCATAGAGTTAAAAGCCCTGTGATCTTAACCTCAATCGTAAATATCAGAACCAGGACATTTTAGAGAAATGACTGATTCCAAGCCTGGAGCATGAAATACACAAGTTCAGCCTCATTTTTTTTTTTCTCATTCCAGAAAGCAGGGAAAATATAAAAGACCAAAGTCAAACCAAAAAGACAGGAGTCAATTGAAGAGGCTCTCACTGATGATACAAAGTGAGTATTGAAAACTATAGTGACTGCAATGGATTTAACTGTACAAAATTTGTTAAAATCCATGAATTCATTATCGCTTTTGTTTAGCTTAAAAAAATTAATCTAAAAAAATTACTAAAAACATTGAATAGAATTACCATATGATCCAGAAATTCCATTTCTGGGTAAATACCCAAAAGAATTGAAAGCAGGGACTCAGATATTTGTATACCCATGCTCACAGCAGCATTATTCACAATAGCCAAAAGGTGGAAGCAGCCTTAATATTCATGAATTGATGAATGAACAAAATGTAGGCAATGGAATATTATTCAGTCTTAGAGAAGGAAATTTTGACACATGCTATAACATGAATGAATTTTGAGGACATCATGCATAAGCCAGACACATAAAAAAACAAATATTGGTACTTTCCTGGTGGCGCAGTGAATAAGAATCCACCTGTTAATGCAGGGAACACAGGTTTGAACCCTGGAATATCCCACATGCCACGGAGCAACTAAGCCCGTGTGCCACAACTGCCGAGCCGGAGCTCTAGAGCCAGAGAGCCGAAACTACTGAAGCCCGCTTGCCTAGAGACGGTGATCTGCAACAAGAGAAGCCACTTCAGTGAGAAGCCACACGAAGAATAGCTCCCACTCACTACAACTAGAGAAAGCCCACATGCAGCAATGAAAACCCAGCACAGCCAAAAATAAATAATTTTTTTAAAAAAGCAAATATTGTCTCATTCCACTTATGAGGTAACTAGAATGGTCAAATTCATAGAGACAGAAAGTAAGAGTTCCCAGGGCATGGGGGGAGCATATAATGGGAAGTTATTGTTTAAAGGATACCCTGTTTCATCTGTTTGGAATGATGAATAGTGGTGATGGTTGCACAACAATGTGAATGTACTTAATGCTACAATTTCAACTAGACATTTAACATAGGTTAAAATGTAAGCAACAGGGATATATTGTATAGCACAGAGAAATAAAGCCATTATTTCATAATAACTTTTATTTTTAGTGAAGTGTAGCTGAAAGCCAAAGAATTGATGACTTCAAACTGTGGTGCTGGAGAGGACTCCTCAGAGTCCCTTGGACAGCAAGGATATCAAACCAGTCAATCCTAAGGGAGATCAACACTGAATATTCACTAGAAGGACTGATGCTGAAGCTGAAGCTCCAGTATTTTGGTCACCTGATGTGAATAGAAGACTCATTGGAAAAGTCCCTGATGCTGGGAAAGATTGAAGGCAGAAGGAGAAGAGGGCATCGGAGAAAAAGATGGCTGGATGGCATCACCCGATGCTATGAACATGAACTTGGGCAAACTCTGAGAGATGATGAGGGACAGGGAGGCCTGGCATGCTGCAGTCCATGGGGTCACAAAGAGTCAGACATGACTGGGCAACTGAACAACAAAAACAACATAGCTGATACAATATTTATAATAACTTTAAATGAAGTGTAATCTATAAAAATACTCGATCTCTACATTGTACACTTAAAACTTCTATAATATTGTAAATCACCTATATTTCAGCTTTTTTAAAAGGTTAAAATAGTACATTTAATGTTTGTAATATCTCACCATGATTAAACAAACAAACAATGGAAGCATAAACCCAAACAAATTTTTTAAATTACCTGTAAGGGAAAGGAATATGGTCTAGCCAGTCTTCTTTGAATGTATTTGTTGTATCATTTGACTGTAGAAACATGTAAATGTATTATGTATTATACAAATGAATTAAATCAAGGTGGAAAAAATATCTACCAATCAAAAGCAAAATGAAACAAATCAATCTAACCAAGTATGAAGTTGGTGGCTTATTTACAAACTGGAGGATTATTTCAAGTGACTTTAAATCATAGTATTTTGGGAATTTGCTGGTAGTTCAGTGATTGGAAGTCCATGTTCTCACTGCTAAGGGCCCAGGGTTCAATCCCTGGTTTGGGGGAACTAAAATCCCACACACTGCAGGGGGTGGCCGGAAAAAAGAAATAATGTGATTGTATATCCATTGTAAGTATGTAGTCTAAGGAAAAAAAGGAACTCCAAAAAAAAAAAATCTGCTTTCAGTAATCATATTTCTATTAATAATATTGATATTGTTATTTAGAAAGTATTATATACCAGAATAAATTAAATAATTCATTAATGTTATTAGTAAACAAAAATCTTCAGTTCAGTTCAGTCGCTCAGTCATGTCTGACTCTTGGCAACCCCATGAATCCCAGCACGCCAGGCCTCCCTGTCCATCACCAACTCCCGGAGTTCACTGAGACTCACGTCCATCGAGTCGGTGATGCCATCCAGTCATCTCATCCTCTGTTGTCCCCTTCTCCTCCTGCCCCCAATCCCTCCCAGCATCAGTCTTTTCCAATGAGTCAACTCTTCGCATAAGGTGGCCAAAGTATTGGAGTTTCAACTTTAGCATCATTCCTTCCAATGAACACCCAAGACTGATCTCCTTTAGGATGGACTGGTTGGATCTCCTTGCAGTCCAAGGGACTCTCAAGAGTCTTCTCCAACACCACAGTTCAAAAGCATCAGTTCTTTGGCACTCAGCTTTCTTCACAGTCCAACTCTCACATCCATACATGACCACTGGAAAAACCATAGCCTTGACTAGATGGACCTTTGTTGGCAAAGTAATGTCTCTGCTTTTGAATACGCTATCTAGGTTGGTCATAACTTTCCTTCCAAGGAGTAAGCGTCTTTTAATTTCATGGCTGCAATTACCATCTGCAGTGATTTTGCAGCCCAAAAAAATGAAGTCTGACACTGTTTCCACTGTTTCCCCATCTATTTCCCATGAAGTGATGGGACCAGATGCCATGATCTTCGTTTTCTGAATGTTGAGCTTTAAGCCAACTTTTTCACTCTCCTCTTTCACTTTCAACAAGAGGTTTTTTAGTTTCTCTTCACTTTCTGCCATAAGGGTGGTGTCATCTGCATATCTGAGGGTATTGATATTTCGCCCAGCAATCTTGATTCCACCTTGTGCTTCTTCCAGCCCAGCATTTCTCATGATGTACTCTGCATAGAAGTTAAATAAGCACGGTGACAGTATACAGCCTTGATGTACTCTTTTTCCTATTTGAAACCAGTCTGTTGTTCCATGTTCAGTTTTAACTGTTGCTTCCTGACCTGCATATAGGTTTCTCAAGAGGCAGGTCAGGTGGTCTGGTATTCCCATCTCTTTCAGAATTTTCCACAGTTTATTGTGAGCCACACAGTCAAAGGCTTTGGCATAGTCAATAAAGCAGAAATAGATGTTTTTCTGGAACTCTCTTGCTTTTTTCATGATCCAGCGGATGTTGGCAATTTGATCTCTGGTTCCTCTGCCTTTTCTAAAACCAGCTTGAACATCTGGAAGTTCATGGTTCATATAATGCTGAAGCCTGGCTTAAAGAATTTTGAGCATTACTTTACTATCCTGTGAGATGAGTGCAATTGTGCGGTAGTTTGAGCATTCTTTGGCATTGCCTTTCTTTGGGATTGGAATGAAAACTGACCTTTTCCAGTCCTGTGGCCACTGCTGAGTTTTCCAAATTTGCTGGCATGTTGTGTGCAGCACTTTCACAGCATCATCTTTCAGGATTTGAAATACATCAACTGGAATTCTATCACCTCCGCTAGCTTTGTTCGTAGTGATGCTTTCTAAGGCCCACTTGACTTCACATTCCAGGATGTCTGGCTCTAGGTGAGTGATCACACCATCGTGATTATCTGGGTCATGAAGATCTTTTTTCTATAGTTCTTCTGTGTATTCTTGCCACCTTTTCTTAATATCTTCTGCTTCTGTTAGGTCCATACCATTTCTGTCCTTTATCGAGCCCATCTTTGCATGAAATGTTCCCTTGGTATCTCTAATTTTCTTGAAGAGATCTCTAGTCTTTCCCATTCTGTTGTTTTCCTCTATTTCTTTGCATTGATCACTAAGGGAAGGCTTTCTTATCTCTCCTTGCTATTTTTTCGAACTCTGCATTCAAATGGGAATATCTTTCCTTTTCTCCTTTGCTTTTCCCTTCTCTTCTTTTCACAGCTATTTGTAAGTCCTCCTCAGACAGCCATTTTGCTTTTTTGCATTTCTTTTCCATGGGGATGGTCTTGATCCCTGTCTCCTGTACAATGTCACAGACTTCCGTCCGAGGTCAGGGGTGGCAGCCAAGAGGAGCAACCCCACGTCCAAGGAGCAGCGGCTGCGTGGGCACAGGAGGGCTGAGAGGAGCTACTCCACGTTCAAGGTCAGGAGGGGCGACTCGTCCAAGGTAAGGAGCAGCAGCTGTGCTTTACTGGAGCAGACCTGAAGAGATACTCGAACCGAAGTAAGATGGTAGGTGTTACGAGAGGGCATCAGAGGACAGACACACTGAAACCATAATCACAGAAAATTAGCCAATCTGATCACATGGACCACAGCCTTGTCTAACTCAATGAAACTAAGCCATGCTCTGTGGGGCCACCCAAGACGGAGGGATCATGGTGGAGAGGTCTACAGAATGTGGTCCACTGGAGAAGGGAATGGCAAACCACTTCAGTATTCTTGCCTTGAGAACCCCATGAACAGTATGAAAAGGCAAAATGATAGGATACTGAAAGAGGAACTCCCCAGGTCAGTAAGTGCCCAATATGCTACTGGAGATCAGTAGAGAAATAACTCCAGAAAGAATGAAGGGATGGAGCCATAGCAAAAACAATACCCAGCTGTGGATGTGACTGGTGATAGAAGCAAGGTCTGATGCTGTAAAGAGCAATGTGGCATAGGAACCTGGAATGTTAGGTCCATGAATCAAGGCAAATTGGAAGTGGTCCAACAGCAGATGGCAAGAGTGAACATCGACATTCGAGGAATCAGAGAACTAAAATGGACTGGAATGGGTGAATTTAACTCAGATGACCATTATATCTACTACTTTGGGCAGGAATCCCTTAGAAGAAATGGAGTAGCCATCATGGTCAGCAAAAGAGTCCAAAATGCAGTACTTGGATGCCATCTCAAAAATGACAGAATGATCTCTGTTCATTTCCAAGGCAAACCATTCAATATCACGGTAATCCAAGTCTATGCCCAACAAGTAGCGCTGAAGAAGCTGAAGTTGAACAGTTCTGTGAAGACCTACAAGACCTTTTAGAACTAACACCCAAAAACGATGTCTTTTTCATTATAAGGGACTGGAATGCAAAAGTAGGAAGTCAAGAAACACCTGGAGTAACAGGAAAATTTGGCCTTGAAGTACAGAATGAAGCAGGGCAGAGGCTAATAGACTTTTGCCAAGAGAACGCACTAGTCATAGCAAACACCCTCTTCCAACAACACAAGAGAAGACTCTACACATGGACATCACCAGATGCTCAACACCAAAATCAGATTGATTATATTTGCAGCCATAGATGGAGAAGCTCTACACAGTCAGCAAAAACAAGACCGGGAGCTGACTGTGGCTCAGATCATGAACTCATTATTGCCAAATTCAGACTTAAAGAAAGTAGGGAAAACTACTAGACCATTCAGGTATGACCTAAATCAAACAAAAATCTTAAAAGTTATTATAATTATATGACATATGTTTAAGAAAGTAGAGATACAGAAAAAACTTCTGGAGATGAAAAATATATCTGAGATTTCAAAAAAAATAGTAAATGGGATAAACAGAGAACTTACCTCGTGGCCCAGTGGTTAAGATTCTGGGCTTCACTGCAGGAGGCAGGGTGGGGGAATGAAGGTCCCACATACTACAGTGACAAAAAAAACAGCTGAACAGTAGATTAGACACCACAGAAGAAAAGGTCAATGAATTGAAGACATAACAATAAACAGTATCCAAAATGAAACAGAACAACAAAAACAGAGGGGAAAAATGAACAAAATATAGATGTTGTTAGCAGGAGCACATTGAAGATGACTAAGCATTTTTAAACAGTTTGTAAATCGTCAAGAATGATATTTTAAACCTTTTGCTTTTATATTTTCTCAATTACAAACTACTTTTAACATAAACTACAATGCTATAGATACATTTAAAATAAATTTTATAAATTTATAAGGAAATACTTTTAATATTAGAATTTAAATAACTTTAAAACACTTTATTTTTATATACTATTTATTTTAATTAATTTTCTTTCCTTTTTTTTTTGCCATGAGGATTGTGGACTCTTAGTTCCCCAACCAGGGATTGAACCCCCAGAGAACTCTCAGTTTTACTTTATTTTTAATTGTGGTAAAACACACATAGAATAAAATTTACTATCTTAACCATTTTTTAAGTATACAGTTCTGTAGTGTAAAGTGCATTCACAGTTATGCAATCAATCTCTGGAATTCTTTTTATCTTGCAAAACCAAAATTCCATACCCATTAAACAATTCCCACTCCACCCTCCCCCAGCCTCTGGCAACTACTGTAATAGGAAAGAACAAATCTGGACCATATTGGACCTGTTTCTTTTACTTTAACTTTTGTATTCTACTGCTGCTACTGCTAAGTCGCTTCAGTCGTGTCCGACTCTGTGCGGCCCCATAGACGGCAGCCCACCAGGCTCCCCCGTCCCTGGGATTCTCCAGGCAAGAACACTGGAGTGGGCTGCCATTTCCTTCTCCAATGCATGAAAGTGAAGTCACTCAGTCGTATCCAACTCTTCGAGACCCCATGGACTGCAGCTTACCAGGCTCCTCCGTCCATGGGATTTTCCAGGCAAGAGTACTGGAGAGGGGTTCCATCGCCTTCTCCTTTTGTATTCTACTACTTTTGCTATAAGTTAAAAATGTCATGGGAATTCCCTGGCTGTCCAGTGATTAGGACTCTGCTTTCATTGCTGAGGGCACAGGTTCAATCCCTGGTCAGGGAACTAAGATCCCATAAACTGTGCCATGTGGCAAATAAACAATGTTACCTATATCCTGAAATAGACACAATAGCTCATCCTTGAGGCTCTGACTTTTAAAGATATAAATCTTTTCTATTCATATAGAGATAAGTTTCAGAACAAAATATACAAATAGCTCATACAGCTCAATGACAAAAAACAAACTAACCCAACTGAGCCTGCAGGGCCCAAAAGAGCCTGCAGGGACTTGAGCACCTCCCCTGCTGACAACCTGGGGTTTGGAGTGGAAGTCTGAGCTGCCTCTCAGGCTCCAGGTGGCCCCTGGGGAGATTCCTCCTGCTGTGAGCCCAGGCTGGCAGCAAGGCAGCCCAGGCTGCCCAAGGCTGGCAGCCCCCATCCCAATCCACTGCCACTGCAATAGCAGCCCAACCCTTTGGGTCTGGAAACTGGGGCAAAGGGTGGGAGGTCCACACCTGCGGCCCCCAGTGGGGACTCTGACCCACGCTCCACACTCAGGATGCAGTACCCAGGCTTCCTTCTCCCTGCCCTCCTCACTCTGCTGATGCTCACCTCAGAGGTGGCCAAAAAGAAAGACAAAGTAAAGATGGAAGGCCCAGGGAGCAAGTGCATGGAGTGGACCTGGAGGCCCTCCACCCTCAGCAGCAAAGACTGTGGTGTCAGTTGCTGCCGGAGTACCTATAGGTCCCAGACTGTGCATCTGGTGCCAGGTGCCTGGATGCGCTGGAAGAAGGAAGGAGTTTGGAGCCGACTGCAAGTACAAGTTTGAGACCTTGCGGGGGATCTGATGGGGGAACAGACATTAAAGCCCACCACCCTGAAGGAGGCACAGTACAATGCTGAGTGCCATTAGACCATCCATGTGACCAAGTCCTGCACTCCCAAGACCAAAGCCAAGGCCAAAGCCAAGAAAATGAAGGAAAAGGTCTAGCAGCCAGGCCTGGATGCAAAAGAGCCCCTGGATTTACTGGGAGCCCCGGCCCACACCCTCCCTCCACAGGCCCAAGATGTAACCCATCAGCGCCTTTTGCCTCCTAGAAAGCTTTATCAATCATGCCCTGCTTCTTCCCTTCACTCACCCACACTCACCCCAAGTGCTCAAAGTGGGGAGGGACAAGGGATTCTGGGCAGCTTGCACATCCCCCAAAGGGATCTGATTTCCCTGGACCCACTTCCCTTTCCCTAGAGATGCCATTACTAAGAATTAAATAAAGTAAGTGTCCTCCTCCAACCCCCAGCCAATGAAAGCTTTTCTCTTAATTAAAAAAAAACCCAAAGTGTTAGTTGCTCAGTCGTGTCCAACCCTTTGCGACCCCATGGACTGTAGCCTGCCAGGCTCCTCTGTCTGAGCAGAGGACCTATATAGACGTTTCTCCAAAGAAGACATATAGATGGTCAATAGGCATTTGAAAAGATGCTCAACATCACTATTAGAAAAATGCAAATCAAAACTACAATGAAGGGACTTCCCTGGTGGTTCAGAGTCTGCCTGCCAGTGCAGGGGACATGGGTTGGGTTCAATTCCGGGTCTAGGAAGATTTCACATACACAGGGCAACTGAGCCTGAGTGCCACAACTACTGAAGCCTGTGTGCTCTAGAGCCCGTGCTCTGCAACAAGCCAAGCCACCGAAATGAGAAACCTGAACAGCACAGTTAGAGAGCAGTCCCCGCTAGCTGCTACTAGAGAAAGGCCACACATAGCAATGAAGACCCACTGCTGCCAAAAATATATTTTAAAAAATTTAAAAAAAAAAAAAAACCTACAATGAGGTACCACATCACATCAGTCAGAATGGCCATCATTAAAAAGGCTACAAATAACAAATGCTGGAGAAAGTATGGCAGAAAGGGAACCCTCCTACATTGTTGGTGGGAATGTAAATTGGTGCAGCCACTATGGAAAGCAGTATGGAGGTGAGTTTGAGCAAAATCCGGAAGGTAGTGAAGGACAGGGAAGCCTTCATAGTGCAGCCACTATGGAAAGCAGGATGGACGTGAGTTTGAGCAAAATCTGGGAGACAGTAAAGGACAGGAAGCCTAGCGTGCTGTAGTCCATGGGGTCACAAAGACACGACTTAGTGACTGAACAATGACAACACTGGAGGTTCCTTAAAAAATTAAAAGTAGAGTTGCCATACAATCCAGCAATCCCACTCCTGAGCATATATCGAGAAAAAATTCTAATTTGAAAAGACACATGCAGCCCAATGTTCAAAGCTGCACTATTTACACTAGCCAAGACATGGTGTGTTGACCCATGGACTATAGCCCACCAGGCTCCTTTGTCCATGGAATTCTCCAGGCAAGAATACTGGAGTGGGTTGCCATTCTCCTCTCAAAGGGATCTTCCAGACCCAGGGACTGAACCTGGGTCTCCTGCATTGCAAGGAGATTCTTTACCATCTGAGCCACCAGGGAGGTCCAAGCTTCTGAAGCCCGAGACATGGAAGCAAGCTAAATGCCCATCAACAGATGAATGGATAAAGAAAACGTAGTGTATATATGGAATACTGCTCAGCATCCCCTCAAAATGAAATAGTGCCATTAGCAGCAACATGGATGGACCCAGAGATTATCATACTAAGTGACGTAAGTCAGAAAGAGAAAAACAAGGGAATTCCCAGGTGATCCAGTGGTTAGGACTTAGCACTTTCAATGCCAAGGGCCCAGATTCAATCTCTGGTCAGGGAACTAAGATCCCACATGGTGTGGCCAAATATTAAAAATAAAAAAATAAAGACTTCCCTGGTAGTCCAGCAGTAATGAATCTGCCTGCCAATGAAGGGAACCATGGGTTCAATCCCTGGTCTGGGAAGATTCCACATGCCATGTGGCAACTAAGCCTATTGCCACAACAATTGAGCCTGAGTTCTAGAGTCAACAGGCCGCAACTACTGACAAAACATAGGGGCAGAAAGTAGCATAAATGGTGTTATTGAGTCTAAGCTTGTACTGCTTGCCACACCCCAGGTCAATAAATCAAGAGACAAATTGTTGGGGTAAGGAATAGTCATTTTATTCAGAAAGCCAGCAGACTGAAAAGATAGTGAGCTACTGTCCCACAGACCCACTTTCTCCAAGTTATAATTCAAGCTTCTTTTGAAAGGCAAGTGGGTGTGGTTGGTCACTGCAAACTTCTTGGTGGCAGAATCCTTTGTTCTTGCAACTGTCCACGTAGGTCTGGTCACAGTTTTCCTATAAACCTCTGACAAGGCAAATGTTATTTTGTTTATCCATTCATCCCTTGATTAACATTAGGGTTTTCAATATCTTTTGGCTATTGTGAATAATGCTGTCATGAACTTGGGTATATAAACATCTCTTTCAGATGCTGCTTTCAATTTTTTTAGTTTTATACCCAGAAGTGGAGTTGTTGGATCATAATATATGATAAATCTATCTATGTTTTTTTTTTTTTCCTGAGGAGTCCCCAACTATTTTCCAAAGAGACCAAACCATTTTACTTTCCCACCAACAGTGTATAAAATTTCCGATTTCTAGATATCCTTGCCAACACTTGTTATTTTCTGGTTTGGTTCCCCCCCCGCCCCCCCGCCCCCAGGAACTGAACCCAGGCCACAGCAGTGAAAGTGTGGAATCCTAACTACTAGACCACCAGAGAATTCCCCTTGTTCTTTTTTAAAGTAGCCATTCTAGTGGGTGTGGCACTTCATTCTGGCTTTGATTTGCATTTCCCAAAAGATAACTGATGCTCAGTATCTTTTAATGTACTTATTGACTATTTGGATATCTTCTTTGGAGAAATGTCTATCCAAAGTCCTTTGCTCACTTTTAAATTGCATTGTTAATATTAAAACACATTTATCTAGCTGTTTAATCTATTAGGTTACAACAATCTTGAGAAAATCAAAATTTTAAAACTGACAGTAAAAAGAATATTTCTCTTGAGACATCATATAAAATTTACAACTACCCTGTATGTAACATTTCTTTGTATTAAAAAGTAAAATAATAATAATAGTGGTTATGGTACTCATCTTATCCTTTTCTCTATCTTTAATTGGATGTTACTCTTGGCCTTGAGACAACACATGTCTTATAATTTTTAAAATCAAATGTATGGAAAGGATATATCTCAATGCAAGAATTTCTGTATTATTTACATAATATTAAAAATTTTTGTCAGAATGGATATTAAATCTTATTAAATGTTTCCAGTAATATTTGGAGACTGACATGATTTTTCTCCTTCAGCACATTGTAATGAATTATTCTAAAAGCTTTTCTAATGCTGAGTCATCATTGCATTTCCAGTATAAAACACTTGATCACAGTGACTTCATTTTTCTAATGTGATACCAGATTCTATTTGATGATGTGAGTTTTCACTCCCACCAGCATTATATTATTTTTAGTGTAAGTTCACTAGAGTCCTGAGAATGGGCTGAAGGTAAAATATTTTCTCCCTGGGTTTTTACCAGTCTCACCTTGTGCCACTAAGCCTTGAGTGGTGTTTCCAATTGTCCTCCTTCTGGAGAGGGCTGAGGGTGGGGAGGATTTTGCAGCTCCTTAACTAAAAAGAAGGTGTGAGCATCTTTCACATTCATACATTGTCCTCTATTATCTACTTAAGTTGGGAGTGTGGAAGGTGGGCAAAGGAGGGATGGGAAGGCTTCAGTGTCTTTGAAATGAGAGTTTCCTTTTGCTTTCTTCTATTGTCTCTGAGAGCTTTGGATCTGGAGGCCTGACCACTAGGCCATCAGCTGCCTTAGTGTAAAGCTTAAAGATGGTAGATGATCCCCAAGTCACAGAGTTTTTGTCTCTGGAGAACTGCCTTCTTCAGAGAGGACATAGGAAGATATGAATTGGTTATTACTTTCTGAATTTTGCCAAATAAAGTAGAATCTAAAAAGAAAACAAAACCATTTGAGTCATATTATATACTTTTCAATGTAGACTGTACCTCACAATAGTAGGCATAATGTTAGCTGTCAGTTTTTCATATATGCCCTTTATTAGATTAATGTTTCTTTCTATTCCTAGTCTGCTGATTTTTTTTTTTAATAAATGGATATTGGATTTTGTCAAATCTTTTTCTGCATGCATCCACTGAAATGATCGAGTGAGTTTTTTTCTTTTATCCTACTACTATTAATACAGAGAACTGGGTTCATTGCCTTTTAAATATGAAACCAAACTTGCATTTCTGGGATACACTATACTTGGTTTATATTTTAGAGCTGAGATTCTTAACCTAGGACACTGACAAGCATAGATCCTTCATAGGTGGTTCTCATGGGTTGATGAACTCCCTGATGTTATATGCAAAATTCTGTGTGAATATGCTAATGGTAGATTGTCACCAAAGATAGTCACTAACCATTTATCCCATCCCTGTTGGTACATGCTATATCTCCCATCAAGAGGTGGAGTCTAAGCTCGCTCACTCTAAAGCCCACAAGCCACAACTACTGAGCCTGTGTGCCGCAACTACTGAAGCCTGTGCACCCTAAAGCCTGTTCACTGCAACAGAGTAACCCTTGCTTGCAGCAACTAGAGAAAGCCTGTGCAAAGTAATGAAATCCCAATGCAGTCAAAAATAAATAAATAAATAAAAAGATCAAGGATTAGTTACATAGGGCCCAGTGAGCTGATGAATACAGTTATAAATTTAAAAAAAAAGTGGAGTCTATTCCTCTCCGCTTATAACTCAGTCGGACTTATGACTGCTTTGACTAATAGAATGTGACAGAAGAGAAGCTATGACAGATCTAGGTCAAGCCCTTAAGAAGTCTGGCAGCTTGTTTTTGTTCAGAGAGGTCATGTAGAAAAAAAAAACAGGACACCCCATCCAACAGCAAACATAAAGACCCCAAACATGGGAATGTGAACATCCTCAGCAGTCCAGCCCCTGCTAAAATCCCAGCTGTATGCAACTATTACATGAGTTAGCCAGATGACAGACACCATGTGGAACAGAACTGTCCATGAGAAATAATGTGATTTTTATTTTAAGTCAATAAGTTTTGGGGTAGTTTGTTACACAGCAATAGATATCTGAAACTGCTTACCCACACATCTGGAGAGAAAACATAGTTTTTATTAGATCCTCCAAAATAGTTAAAACCACTAGAGGAATGAAAGAGTGAATATTCTTTAGGAAACACCTGGTAATTTTTTTCACAGTTTTTTTGATAGATATTATCAGTAATGTGCTTAAGATTATAATCTTGTGCCTTGTATTAGTAGGTGATAACTACTGAATTTGGCAATTAAATGAAAGGTCATATGCTTTACAATCTAATGCAACTGACAAGCTAAAGTGAAAAGTGAGAAAACTTATGGGACCATCCCTCCTCTATTCTGAAACAAGTTCAAGGACTACTTTAAAGTTCTTCAAAACTCCTTACTAAAAAACATACATATGAACATGTGGAATAATACACACAAAAATTATATGTAGAGGAATGAACAAAAGCAAACCAAATGAACCAAAGTTCTATATCATAAAGTACAGTAAAAATATATTTGCATACATAAAATAGCTGAATGTATTCAACTGTAATCATAACTAGTGTACCCATGGTGGGAAGTGAGTGTGATTTGAAACTGAGCTACAACCTACCTGGGTAGAATCTGGGTAAAAATTGACTGAGACATAGGGCATGGTTTCCATCTGATAATTGAGATGGGATAAAGAGGGTTAGAAGGAGAATGGTAATATTGTAGACAACTAGTTCCTATCAAGTAACAGGCATAATGCATCAGAAGGGTCCAAGATAATTTGGCAAAGAGAAGCTGCTGCTGTTGCTGCTTAGTCGCTCAGTCATGTCCGACTCTTTGTGACCCCATGGACCTTAGCCTGCCAGGCTCCTCTGTCCATGGGATTCTCCAGGCAAGAATTATGGAGTGGGTTGCCATTTCCTTTTCCAGGGGATCTTCCCAACCCAGGGATCAAACCCAGGTCTCCCACATTGCCAGCAGATTCTTTGCCACTGAGCCACCAGGGTGAGAAGCTAACCCTAGAAAAAGAAAGTTGAAAAGATCAGGCAAGGTACCCAGAGAGTTCAAAGAGAATACATCAGGGACCCAGGCAAGGCTTGCTAGGCAGACTATCTGGCTCCTGTGTTAGGCATTATTTAGGAAAACAACAGCTAAATGTTTCATCAAGTGTCCAGGATATTGAGAAGGCCAAGACATCCAAGGTCTGACCTACAGATGAAAGACAAACCCAGGATTCTGGGTGGCATTCATAGAAATCCTTGCCGCAGCATATCACAGAAGGAATGACACAGCCCAGTGACAATATACAAGAGAACATACCAAATGAGTTAATACTGGAACTCATGGGGAAAACTTTGATGAAGCAAACAACAGAAAACAAGAACCAAAGAAGCTGATCAACTGTAATGCCATACTAGAAAGACCAGAGCAGCAAGCAGATAAGGAGAAGAAATGAGTGTCAGAAAAACGAGTGCAGCTGAGATGGTTCTACTAGAAAAGACTTCTCATGAGATTTCAGTCATGCTGTTGGCCAGGGCTGCAGTCTAACCTGAAGACTCACCTGAAGGAGGATTCTTTTCCAAGCTCACTCCCATGGTTGTTGGCAGAATTTAGTATCTAGACAGCTGTTCAATCGAGGGCATCAGTTCCTTGCTGCCTCTTGGCTAGAGACCTCCTGCATGCAGTTTCTTGACACATGGACCTCTTCAAAGGGCAACATAACATGGCAACTGGCTTCCCTCAGAGTAAGTGAGCAAGAGAACAAAAGAGAAAAAAAAAAAGAGAGAGAGCACGAAAAAGAGCCCTCAAAGTAGAACCCAAAGTCTTTTTCCAATCTAATCTCAGAAACAACACCTTATTACTTTTTGCTGTAGTCTGTTAGGAGTGAATCACCAGGTCCAGCCTATAGTCAAGGGGAAAACATTACATAAGGACATGACTCCTAGAAGGAGGGGTACAACGGAGAACCCACCTTAGAAGCTGTGTATTATATTATGCAGCTCTAAAAACTCTATCTCTATATTTAATTGTCACAGATGTCAAATTTCTGATAGGGAGGATCTGACTGCACCAGTTTGGGTTAGGATTTCTCCTGTGGGTCAGTTAGCCTTGGCTAGATGGAGCAAGATCATGTAATACATTTTATTATTGTTAGATATTTCTAGAGAATAGGAAATTGTTAAAGGCTTGTTAGTTAAATGAAAGCTTGTTACAAAGATACACTATCAAGTTATTATTACAACTATATAAAAACTAAAGATCACTTGAGATTTAGTATTGGGAAATCAAGCTAAGGAATGTTTTCACTCAGTCTCATTGATGATTGGCTTATTCTCTAGAGCTAAAGGGAGACAGTGAGCCATCATTTTATCACTTGCAGATACAATTTAGTGGAACAATTTAGACACACCTTGCCTGAGTCAAATTAGAGACTCGGAATTATGAGGGAAGTAGTGGGGGAAAGAACAAAGAAAACAGTAAATATGGTAGAAATAAGACCAACAAGAGAAGAAATTCTTAGGGAAAAATTCACTTGTTGCCCTTAAAAGTCAAGGCATCTCAAAGGTAAATAGAACATAAACTTTGCTGACATTGACGCAGTGTTTACATAAAGGCAAATAACTTAAGGTAGGCTCTGAGTATCATTGTCTTGCATCAGTTGTCTTATGTTTAAAGTTATTCTGTAGGGAGTTCTGCTCTCCCTAGTAAGGGTGCAGTTTCTTGCATACCAATTTTACAGCAAAAAACAACTGGAAAACATGAACAAAATTTAAAATTAAAACAATCTATTTTTAGATATCAAAGAGGGACCAAGGCAGCAAGGACTTGAGGGCTAAAATCTCAGACAGAAAAGGAGTTTGAAGAGATAAGCCTAACATTCAGTGCTTCTTTTCCTTTCAAGGAATTACTGATTCAAAAGTAGTAACAAGAGGTTGAGGTGAGCAGAAAGCAGTAGCTAAGTGGCTGAGAAACTAAATTGGTCTTCCCTGGTGGCTCAGAGGTTAAAGCATCTGCCTCCAATGCTGGAGACCCAGGTTTGATCCCTGGGTCGGGAAGATCCCCTCGAGAAGGAAATGGCAACCCACTCCAGTATTCTTGCCTGGAGAATCCCATGGACAGAGGAGCCCGGTAGGCTACAGTCCACAGGGTCCCAAAGAGTTGGACCCGACTGAATGACTTCACTCATGGTCTTATAGAGCTTGCAGGGGAAAACCTGGAAGTTCAGGACCTAATAAGATAGAGGCACTCTGGCAACCACTCGTTACTTTTAGTTGAAACCCTCAAAGGCCTAAACCAAAGGAGAGACCAACTCCTAACTAAAGTTCAACTTCGCATCACGAAATCCCTGATTAGATTAAAATAGTCAGACCCTTGCAAGAAGACGACTATACCATCCATAGCCTCAAATTATCTCTTTGTGAGAATTCTAAGTCACTTCAGTCATGTTCAACTCTTTGCGATCCCATGGACTGTAGCCTGCCAGGCTCCTCTGTCCATGGGATTCTCCAGGCAAGCATACTGGAGTGGGTTGCCGTTTCATACTCCAGGAGATCTTCTTGACCCAGGGCTCGAAACTGAATCTCTTGTGAATCTCCTGCATTGGTAGGCAGATTCTTTACCACTGTGCCAACCACAATGAATAGGTTTGGTAAATTAAATGACAAGACAGACAAATTCAGTAGAGGAAACTGTATGAAATATAAAATGGAAACTCCAGAACTGAAAAATAATCACATTTAAGAATTCAACAGGAAAAAAAAAAAAAAAAAGAATTCAACAGGGCTTATAACAGCACACTGCACACAAAAGTGAAAGTGAAAGTCACTCAGTCTTGTCCCACTCTTTGCAACCTCATGGACTATACAGTTCATGGAATTCTCCAAGCCAGAATACTGGAGTAGGTAGCCTTTCCCTTCTCCAGGGGATCTTACCAACCCAGGGGTCAAACACAGGTCTCCCACACTGCAGGCAGATTCTTTACCAGCTGAGCCACAAGGGAAACCCAAGAATCCTGGAGTGGCACACAAATGAAAGGTAATTAGTGAACTAGAAGCAGGTGAGAAAAATCAGACTGAAGTTTAAGAGATTAAAAAAGAAAAAGAATGAGAATTCTCTGGTTGCCCAGTGGTTAGGAATCCTTGCTTCCACTGCAGGAGGCCCAAGTTCAATCCCTGGTTGGTGAACAAAGACCCTACGAGCCACACTGCAGGGCCTGGGAAAAAAAAGAAAAGAAAATACAGGGAAAAAAGCATAAAATACATTAAGAGACAATAAAAACAAACAAAACTAACACAGATACAACTAGAGATCCAGAAGACAAGAGAGAAACAATGGGCTAGGAATATTATTTGAAGAAAAAAATGGCCAAAAATGCTCAAAACTAATGAAAGTCACAAATAAGAAATCCTATGAAATCAAGCAGGATAAATACAAAGAAAAGCACATTTAGTTATATCATAATGTAGTTGCTGAAACCAAAGATAAACTAAAAATCTTTAAAAAGTGGAGAGGCACAGTTAGGAGATACATCTTCAAAGGAACAACAGTTGGCTAACAGTTGGCATCTCAATAGTGATGAAAGCCAAAGATAATGGAATGACACACTGTGTTGTAAGATAATAACTGCCAAGCTAGAACTCTAAATTCAATAAAAATACCTTTCAAAAAGAAAAAGAAAAATTAAATACATCTTCAGACAAAAACTGAAGAGAACTCACCACCTAGGAGACTTGTATTAAAGGTATACTAAAGGGAATTCTTCAAGCAAAAGAAAAATAATCCTAAATGAAAGCACGGATATGCAAGAAGAAATTTAGCAATAAAAAGGGTAAATAAGAATGTAAATCCTAATGAGTAATGAGCTGACATTTAAGGATATATGAAAACAGGTAAAAGTAAAGAATTTATAGAAAGAAAAGCTATGGTCGTTCAAGAAAACAACTTGCAGATGAATTAAAGGATAGAATGTTTACTGTTGAGATCTGAATTGTGCCTGGAAAATTAAGCAGAAGAACTATCACAAAGCAAAGAACTGAAATATAAACAGAAATCATGATAGAAAATACAAGACTTAGAGGATAGATCTAGGAAACCCAATAAGCAAATAAGGGCAGTTCCAGAAGAGAAAAGAGAACAGATGGCAATACTTTAAATAATACTAGAACTTGCTAGATATAAAATTCAACTACATTTTTCTATATCAAAAAAAGAGATTTTAACTTTACAAAGGATATTGTTTATAACAGTATCAAAAAACATATAAAAGTGCCTAGGGATAATATTACCAAATATGCAAGACAAAGTTAATAAAAATTTATTGAAAAACACTAAAACACACTTAAATAATGGAATTATTATTTTCATAAAATATGAAAAGTGAAAATGTTAGTCACTCAGTCATGTGTTTGACTCTTTGAGACCCCATGGACTGCAGCCTGCCTCGCTCCTCAATCAATGGAATTCTCCAAGCAAGAATACTGAAGTGGGTAGCCACTCCCTTCTCTACGGGATCTTCCTGACTCAGGGTCGAACTCTACCATCCGAGCCACTAGAAAAGTCTTGTCAAATCAATCTATAGATTCAATGCAATTCCAATCAAAATCACAAAAGATTCCGTGTATGTATTTGCACATGTCATCTAAGCATGCACTAGACAAAGCATATATCAGAGATGGCATCCTACCAGATTTTTTTCTAATACAGAATAAAAGTCTCAGTGGACTATTTTATATAACACAGGGAACAGTGGGGTCATGAAACAAAGTACTTCCAGGAGGTGTTCTCTTCTAGAGCAAACCTCTTCATCCTTCCAAGGCTTGAGTAAATATCACTTATGTAGGCACTACATTTCGGAGAAGGCAATGGCACCCCACTCCAGTACTCCTGCCTGGAAAATCCTATGAACGAAGGAGCCTGGTGGGCTGCAGTCCATGGGGTCGCTTAGAGTCGGATACGACTGAGCGACTTCCCTTTCACTTTTCACTTTCATGCATTGGAGAAGGAAATGGCAACCCACTCCAGTGTTCTTTCCTGGAGAACCCCAGAGACAGTGGAGCCTGGTGGGCTGCCGTCTATGGGGTCGCACAGAGTCGGACATGACTGAAGTGACTTAGCAGCAGCAGTAGCAGGCACTACATTTATTTAGACACCATGCTATAAATTGCCTTTCTCTGTTATAAAGCTGAAGGATAAGAATATTTACTACTCAGAAAACTAGTTACAGAATTTTTTTATCTCGCTATTTCGGATAAGGTGAAGGACTTAGTTAAGATTAAATTTGACTATGTTCTGTTCTCTGTTTTCAGACTTTCTCTGATATAACAATTTTTTTGACATATCACATAAAGAGATAATGATTTTATATGTGTGTGTTTGAAAGCTATTATGCTACTAGTCTACCTTAACCATTCAAGACTTGGGATAATAGCAAAACTTTTATAATATGATCTAGAGAATTAAAAAAGAGAGTCACAAATATGTCCATTAACTGATTTTCATTAGTTTATAAGTTGTACCTGCATTAATCAAACAAGCTATTAAGATGATCTTACTAGCTTTATACTCAGTTCAGTTCAGTCCCTCGGTCAAGTCTGACTCTTTGCAACCCCAAGGACTGCAGAACGCCAGGCTTCCCCATCCATCACCAACCACTGGAGCTTGCTCAAACTCACGTCCATCTAGTCAGTGATGCCATTCAACCATCTCAGTCTCTGTCATCCCCTTCTCCTCCTGCATTCAATCCTTCCCAGCATCAGGGTCTTTTCCAATGAGTCAGTTCTTCACATCAGGTGGCCAAAGTATTGAAGCTTCAGCTTCACCATCAGTCCTTCCAATGAATATTCAGGATTGATTTCCTTTAGGATGGACTGGCTTGATCTCCTTGCAGTCCAAGGGACTCTCAAGAGTCTTCTTCAACATCACAGTCCAAAGGCATCAATTCTTCAGCACTCAGCTTTCTTTATGGTCCAACTCTCACATCCATACATGACTACTGGAAAAACCATAGCTTTGACTAGATGGACCTTATATTTGTTGGAAAGTAATGTCTCTGCTTTTTAATCTGCTGTCTAGGTTGGTCATAGCTTTTCTTCCAAGGAGCAAACACCTTTTAATTTCATGACTGCAGTCACCATCTGCAGTGATTTTGGAGACCAT
>NW_024070213.1:86507157-86605422 GCF_014754425.2 Oryx dammah | reverse complement strand
TTGATTCCAGCTTGTGCTTCATCCAGCCCAGCATTTCACATGATGTATACTCTGCATAGACGTTAAATCAGCAAGGTGACAATATACAGCCTTGACATACTCCTTTCCCAATTTAGAACCAGTCTATTGTTCCATGTCTGGTTGTAACTGTTGCTTCTTGACCTGCATACAGATTTCTCAGGAGGCAGGTAAGGTGGTCTGGTATTCCCATCTCCTGAAGAATTTTCCACAGTTTGTTGTGATCCACACAGTCAAAGGCTTTAGTGTAGTCAATGAAGCAGAAGTAGATGTTTTTCTGGAATTCCCTTACTTTTTCTATGATGCAGTAGATGCTGACAATTTGATCTCTGGTTCCTCTGCCTTTTCTAAATCCAGCTTGAATATCTGGAAGTTCTCAGTTCACATACTGTTCAAGCCTACCTTGGAGAATTTTGAGCATTATTTTGCTAGCATGTGAGATGAGTGCAATTGTGCAGTAGTTAGAATATTCTTTGTCCTGGTACAGTCAAGTAAATAAATATTAAAGGAAAGAAAAAAAAAGACCATGACTCTCCTAGCTCTATATATTCCCCTGACTGGTCTTAATCATCTTCATGGCTTATTTATCATCTTTATGTTGAAAACTTTTCAAATCTGTATCTCTCTCTTTTCTCTTCATACCTGCATATATGACTGACTAATGAATATCTCCAAGTACATGTGCCACAGATATTTAAACCTCAAAATGTGTCAAACACTGAACTGTTAGCTTCTCCTCTGTCCCTTCTTCAGTTCCCACCCACTTCTTCCTTCAGGATTCCGATCTCATTGAAAAATACCACCACTCAACCAGTTACTTAAACCAAGAACCTGAAAATTAACCTTCATTTCTCAGTTTTCTTCACACCCTGTCAATCAATCAATCACACCCACATCCAATCAATCACCAAATTCAACATTTCAACAACCAATTTCATACTAAGCACCTAGTATGTAGTAATAAATCTGAAGAAAAGTGGCTTTACAATTGGCTAAGCAGCTTCACAGTGTTAGAGCACCAGTTGGCATGCTGATTCTGTTTACATTAAGACCCTCAAGGTCTTAAATTGGCTCCAGGCATCATACCTTCACAGAACATTTCCAAAAGCAGAAAGCAAGGGATAGGAGTGAAACAAGA
The DNA here is from genome assembly GCF_014754425.2 of Oryx dammah. NCBI lineage: Eukaryota > Metazoa > Chordata > Mammalia > Artiodactyla > Bovidae > Oryx > Oryx dammah. Next base: position 86,604,266 of record NW_024070213.1, on the reverse strand, counting down.
GGGCTTTCTCAAGTTGCAGTCTTTTTTGATCAGGGAGAAAAGTCATTCCCAGAAACACCCTAGCAGACTTCCCTTTATGTTGCTTTGGCCAGAACTGGGTCCAATTATGAAGGAGACCGAGAAAGCAAGCATCTGGCAAAGCGAAACAAGGTTCCCTCAATCCCTGGGATTGAGCACATGCATACCCTTAAAGAAAAGAGGGGAATTATCTTGGCAACAAATAAGAGAAAAAAAGTGGTTTCAGAGACAGCAATCAAAACTGATTTCCACGAAAACAGACATGGAGCTTGCATTCTAATTAAGGAGAAATTTTAAACATAAATATACAAACAAGGTAATTTCATATTCTATAAATGCTATGAAATCAGGCAATGTGATAAAAAAGTAATGGGCATATTTTGATGGTAAAGCTGATAGAATTTACTAGTGGAACTGAACATGACAGCCTGATAAAAAGATGATTTCAACTGCGAGTCTCTCCTCATTGCAGAGGCAGAGTACTAATCACAATGGGGGCTGGTCAAGGCATCACAGAGATTTAGAAAGTTTCTTCCTCTCTTTGGCCAATTTTAGCTGAAATGAGCACAACCGAAACTGTAACCAAAGGAGGCATTATGCTTCCAGAAAAACCTCAATGAAAAGTATTGCAAGCAACAGTAGTAGCTGTTGGCTGGAGATCTAAAGAAAACCAGCTCCTGTGAAAGTTGGAGATAAAGTTAGAGATAATCCTTCCCCCAGAATATGGAGGCATTAAAGTAGTTCTAGACAGTAAGAATTATTTCTTATTAGAGATGATGACATTCTTGGAAAATAAGTAAACAGAAATAAACTATTGAAATGGCATCATGTGAAGCTGCCAATTCCAGGGAAGTTTTAAATCTTTCATGTAAATAATTTCCATGTTTTCCTTTTATAATAAACTAATGATATCCAAATTAATGACATCCAGTGTCTCTAAAATTCAGTTTCACTGCACTGATTTAAACATTTGCAAAACAAACAGACAACAACCTCAAACAGAAAAAATGACACCAAAGGTAATACTCATTTCCATTCATAAATGAAGCTTGAGAAAGATAATAATGAGTCTAAAGTCATACCACTATTAACTGATAAGTCAGAATTGAAATTAGTACTATCTGAAATCCAAGTCAATTTTCTCTCCCCTATACATCTATCTGTGGGGGGAGGGAATACACAAAATGCCATATATAAATTTATAACATTGTAACAAAAAGAATAAAGAGTCTAGTGTTTGAAAATAGTTGATGCTTATAAACTTGTTTCTATTTATTATTTTTATCTTTCCTTATAGAATTGGTAAAACGAACAAAATACTTTGTAAAGTTTTATGTCTAAACCAAATATGGAACCATTAAAAATGTTACTGACTTAAAAAAAAACACCACCACCCATTACTGACTGTTAGAACAGTAGCAAATGGCCATGATATTAAGTAGCAAAGATAGGAGACTCAAATAGCAACACAAGGTTTTCCCACTATATCAGACTCAGACCAAATAGCTATAGGTCCTGAAACACTCTGACAAAAAGACCTACAAAATCAGTTAAAAAGTTAAGACAGCTGATAATACTGTTTATATTCAAGTGACAGATAACTACTATTTAGTTGTTAAATATAGACAAAGTATACATATCAATATATAACATAAATAAATTGCACTATGTACGCCAAAGTCTTTGATTGTGTGGATCACAACAGACTGTGGAAAATTCTTCAGGAGATGGGAATATCAGACCACCTTACCTGCCTCCTGAGAAATCTGTATGCAGGTCAAGAAGCAACAGTTACAACCAGATATGGAACTACACACTGGTTCCAAATTGGGAAAGGAGTACATCAAGGCTGTATATTGTCACCTCATTTATTTAACTTCAATGCAGAGTATATCATGCGAAATGCCGGGCTGAATGAAGCACAAGCTGGAATCAAGATTGCTGGGAGAAATATCAATAGCCTCAGATACGCAGATGACACCATCCTTATGGCAGAAAGTGAAGAAGAACTAAAGAGCCTCTTGATGAAAGAGGAGAGTGAAAAAGCTGGCTTAAAACTCAACATTCAGGGACTTCCCTGGTGGTAAAGCAGATAAGAATCTGCCTGCCAATGCAGGGGACACAGGTTCAATCCCTGGCCCAAGAAGATCCCACGTCCCACAGAGCAACTAAGCCCATATGCCACAACTACTGAGACCAGCTCTGGCCTGGGCTCTACCACGCTTCATAACAAGAGAAGCCACCATAATGAGAAACCCACACACCGCAGCTAAGATCCAGCGCAGCCAGAAATTTAAACAACAACAACAACAACTCAGCATTTAGAAACTAAGATCATATAAATAAATAAATAAAAGAAAACTAAGATCATGGCATCCAGTCCCATCACTTCTTGGCAAATAGATGGGGAAACAGTGGAAACAGTGACAGATTTTATTTTTGGGGGGCTCCAAAATCACTGCAGATGGTGACTACAGTCATGAAATTAAAAGACACTTGCTCCTTGGAAGAAAAGCTATGATCAACCTAGACAACATGTTAAGAAGCAGAGACATTACTCTGCCAACAAAGGTTCCTCTAGTCAAAGCTATGGTTTTTCCAGTAGTCATGTATGGATGTGAGAGTTGGACCATAAAGAAAGCTGAGTGCTGAAGAATTGATGCTTTTGAACTGTGGCATTGGAGAAGACTCTTGAGAGTCCCTTGGACTGCAAGGAGATCAAACCAGTCCATCCTAAAGGAAATCAGTCCTTTGAATAATCAGTCCAATGAATATTCATTGGAAGGACTGATGGTGAAGCTGAAGTTCTGATATTTTGGCCACCTGATGTGAAGAACTGACTCACTGGAAAAGACCCTGGTGCTGGGAAAGATTGAAGACAGGATGAGAAGGGGATGACAGGGGTTGAGATGGTTGGATGGCATCACTGACTCGATGAACATGAGTATGAGCAAGCTCCAGGAGTTAATGATGGACAGGGAAGCTTGGCAAGAGGTGGACATGACTGTGTGATGGAACTGAATGGAAATTTAGTATGAGTAAAAAAGTAGAAAAAAAAAGTCAGCCTTTCCTCACAGATACTAAAAGGTAGCAATATAAACCGCCTTAGCATTATTCAACATTTTCCTGGCATAAAGATACCAGACTAGATCATATTTAAATGTCTCTTATGGCTCTGCTACTCTCTGAAATCTAAGGTATTATCCGGGATCTTGGGAAAAAAAAAAAAAAAAAACTCAAATACTTTCTCATTCTCAGCAGGGGAATTCACAGATTAAAAGGTTAGCAAAGCTAATGATTTTAGAAAGGTATCTGGGGAAACATGGGCCCACAGGAGAAATTTTCTGCAATGAGCGCTCTAAGGTTCTGCAAAGCTAGGAGGAGGGAGGTGTCTGCTTTCAAATGGCTTTCATCCAGAGCAAACAGCAAAACGGAGTTCAGCAGTGTGGTTTGCTAACACTCATCTTTCTGTCAAGCTAATTATTTTCCATCTTCTGTTAAGAAAAGTGAGACAATATTCAAATATACTCCTGTCTTCTATGACCCTGTTTGAGACATGTGCACAAATTTGGATTTTGACTTGGAAACCATTTTAAAGGTTTATGACTACAAGAATAATTATTAGAGGGACTTCCCTGGTGGTCCAGTGGTTGGGACTCTGTGCTTCCACTGCAGGGGGAACAGGTTCAATCCCTGGTTGGGGAACTAGGACCCCAAATGCCTCATGGAGTGGCAAAAATAATTTATATATATATATATTTTTCTTATTCTAATTTGATAAAGCGTTCACCAAATCTGAATAAGAAAATCGTTCAATATGAACTATGAATTTTTACAGTCTATGTTTACCATTTTTGTTCAGTTCAGTTCAGTCAGTCAGTCATGTTTGACTCTTTGCAACCCCGTGGACTGCAGCAGGCCAGACTTCCCTGTACATCACCAACTCCCAGAGCTTGTCAAACTCATGTCCATCGAGTTGGTGATGCCATCCGACCATCTCATCCTCTGTCATCTCCTTCTCCTCCCCATGCTATTTCTGTTACAGAATTTGTCAACAGCAAAAGACAAAACAAAAACCCAAGATGTTTAGCTGTTTAACATCTAATCCAAGCATCACTGTTAAAAACAACTTATTTTACATGAAAATAAAAGTTTATACTGAGCTAAACAAAATAATGGATTTCCATTGAATATCTAAATCATCTAAATCATTTCCAACTAAAATAAATATTAAATGGCAAACATAAATGTATCTACTTTTGGTTTTTTAATTTTTACAGAGACAAAAAAATATTTAGGTCCATTAACAAATGTTTTATGCCACACTGAAAAGTTTTACTATGAGGAAGCATTTATAAATGTATATATGGGCATCCCTGGTGTCAAGTGGTTAAGAATCTGCCTGCCAACACAGGGGATGAGGGCATGACCCCCAGTTCAGGACACCTGCCACAAAGGAACTAACCACCGAGCCTGCACTTTAGAGCCCACAAGCCGCAACTACTGACGCCCTTGCGCCGTAGAGCCTGTGCTCCACGACCAGAGAAGCTAACACAGTAAGAAGCTCCTGCACTGCAACTGGAGAGGAAGCCTGCACACAGCAAACAAGACCTAGCACAAGCACAAATAAATAAAGAAAAATTATAAATGTGTTTGAAAGTTTGCTAATCTACTGCAGGATACTTATCTATGATAAACAGTTCACAACTGTCTGCTTTCTAGTTTTCAATGGGAAGCAAAGATTACAAACAGTTTAAAAGGTCAGAGAAAGAACTGAGAATACAAAATTAATCAAAGAGAAAGTGTCAAACATTTAGAATAATAAACATAAATTAACTGCAAACTATGTGGAATGATACTGAGAAAATGAAGGCAAAGCAACAAGCACTCCCTTGGAAGCTAAGAAACCGTGGAACGCCCATGAAAGTTTTCTCCTACCACTGTGGGAGGATTTACTGTAATTCCCTTATTTTTTCAAACTGTGATTATGGAACATTGATGAATTAAGATTAGCATGTATTTAAATATAATATATATATATTATCTATATTTATCCGTATAGACAAATGGATACTATGTGTCTTCAATTTACCTATAATTTATAGATAGATTTACATTTATTATCTATTTAAAAAAGAGAATGATTTCATAAAATGCAAACTAGAATACATGCATGGCATATACTAAAAATAGGAGATACATGTCAGCTTATTAAACTTTCATTTCAGTTACCAGCATGGCTTTATATATGTAAGTATGTGTTGGGCCACAAATACACTTCATTTCTTACTGTGAAATCATCCAACTTATTTGCAGGTTGCTGTTCTTATGCCACAGTAAATTAAGCAACAAAAAGGGTCTATGTAGCCAGCCGAAAAGGCTAAAACAAGAACCACCACTCTTGCTGCCTTATACATATGCAGATGCCAACTCAAAGCTGTAGTCACTCGCTGGTAGGCTCATACTTTGTTGCCTTGTCTTTTTAGACTTAGAGCCAAGCAGCAGTTCTTTTTTAAAAGAACATCCTCCATTTCTTACAACTACTTGCAAAGCTGATGAACTCTGCTGGTAGCTTCCCAGATATTTGTAAATCTGACATCAATTTAGAAATTGTTGTCCCACCTTTCAAACTTCTATTCTGCCTACTCATATTAGAACAACCCTTTCCAGCAATACCATGGGGATGCTGTTGCCCCTCCCTGTCCTATCATTCCCAGTATAGCAGAGCCATTTCAGAATGAAACTACATTGTAATTTCCAAAAAGCATACGACTTATTTTAACTATATTATGTAGGAGTTTATAATCATTTAATGTAATGCATATTTACCTATGGGGCTTCCCAGGTGGCTCTAGTGGTAAAGAACCCACCTGCCAATGCAGATGTAAGAGACAAGGGTTCCATCCCTGGGTCAGGAAGATCCCTGGGTCAGGAAGAAGGGCATGGCAACCTACTCCAGTATTCTTGCTTGGAGAATACCCTGGACAGAGGAGCTTGGTGAGGTAAAGTCCATACTGTCACAAAGAGTCAGACACAAGAAGCGACTTCACAAACAAATATAGGTAAATATGCTCTCCTCCAAGGATAAACCTGAACTTACTCTGTAACAATTGCCTTGCATCATTTCTTCTCTAGATAAGCTTTGTAAGTTTTTGAGAAGACAATATTTGAACTAATAAAACTGGATTTATGAGGGAAAAAAGACATTCTTAAAAATACAGATTGCTGTAGAAGATCCCTTGCCAAAATCAATTTGTAAAAGAGCTAAAGCTTCTTGTAGCTATGTAACCTTCTATAATTGCTTTTGAAATCTTTTTATTACTTGGGTAAAATGAATATTTAAATATTATTTCATAATTATCTGTGATCCTATTTAATTAAGTGTCTGAACCTTCTAATATTTTTGACAAACATTATCAAAATCAAATTCTAAATTAAGACTTTTTGACCTTAGACTAACTGGCATTTTTCCAGAGGAGTCCTGGAGCATCTCAAAGGATCTGTTCTCTCTCCTTATAAAAAGAAAGATATTAGAGTAATTAGGTTTATTTGATATGTTAAATTACATGGAAAGCATTTTCAAATAAGAAATAATACTAAGTCTTCTTTACATTATATCTGCATTGATCAGCAATGCTTTTGAGGAAAGATCTTGATCGAAAGGGGTAACTGCTGCTGCTGCTGCTGCTGCTGCTAAGTCACTTCAATCGTGTCCGACTCTGCGACCCCATAGACAGCAGCCCACCAGGCTCCCCTATCCCTGGGATTCTCCAGGCAAGAACACTGGAGTGGGTTGCCATTTCCTTCTCCAATGCATGAAAGTAAAAAGTGAAAGTGAAGTCGTAAATGTGAACATAAATAAAGGAAACCTCATTTTAAATGGAGTCAGGAAGACCTGAAGGAGGGACTCTCAGTACATGTAGCACCAGTTGCAGTCTGCATAACCAGCAGGGAAAAGGAAGATAAGAATCTTACTTCTCTTAAGGTATGAGAGAGAACATTTTAACACAGGTATTTCATCTCCTGCTTTTAAAAAAAGGAAGGCAGATCCCTCCCTGCCCCAGCAACTATACTCTAATCACCACTTACAGCCAGTGAGAAATGGCAGCAATCTTGAACTCTCATTCTTCTCCATGAATTTTTCTTCAAACAGTCCCCCCTACAGTTTCCTCCTAAAATCAAATAAAAGCACTCTCCTTTGTTCTCTGGATTCGCCTGACTCCCCATCACTTGCCTGTCCCAAATTGTGATTCTCTTCTGTTCCTAAATAAACCCATCTTGCTGCTTAAATAACTGGTTGTTTTAAGAGTGACAATGTATATAAATGTAAAATCACAATGTTGTACACTTGAAAGTAATGCAACAATGTACACTTGAAAGTAATGTAACTTTGTATGTCAATTACATTGTATGTCAATTAAAAAAAAAAAGTTTTACAAAACTCTAGGGTTTCCCTGGAGATTCAGTGGTTAAGAACTGCCCGCCAATGCACGGCACATGAGTTTGGTCCCTGGTCTGGGAAGATCACACATTCCTCAGAGTGGCTGAGCCCAACTGCCAGTAATTACTGAGTCCTCAACTCCCCAGACCCCCAAAGCCACAACTACTAAAGCCCTCACGCCTTAGATCCCGCAGTCCCCAAGAGAAGCCACAGCAATGAGAAGCCTGTGGCCCGCAACTAGAGTAGCCTCCCATTACCGCAACTAGAGAAAACCCGTATACAGCAAGGATGACCCACCGCAGCAACCCGCCCCGCCCCCCGCAAAAAAAAACAACTCTAGTCCAAGGAATCTCTACCTCCTAACATCTTTGATAGTCAAACAATTTCCTCTCTCCCCAAGTTTCTGTCCTCACTTCTTCAATTCGGCTACCAACTTTGAAATGTGTCTTTAAATCTCTCGTTCTAAAAGGCCCTAGAGCTGTTTCATAAAGTTGGTTGGTTTCTGTCTAAAAATGGGGCCTACCCTACCCTTTTAACAGCTCAGTTGTTCAGTGCTTAGGTGCTTACTCTTTAAATGACTGAAATACTATTTGGGGCCTTTAGTTTAAAGAACAAGTAAACCAAGTAAAACTATTCAATTTTTTCTAAACCTTGCTCCTCCACATTATCAGGCATTCTGTACTGCCATTTTAAAGAAACTAGGAAGAGGAAAAAAAAACTCATTGACAAATGATGACAACGTGGAAATAACCAGCTGAGCTATCTGGACCACAAGTTTCTGCATTTCATGGTGCTTCATCTTTAAAACTGTGTAGACTTCTTAAATCTTAAGATTCACCCAAAATAAAGGCAATCGAGCCCTCATTCCCATGTTGGTTTCTTCCAAACCTGCGCCCCACCCCCATCCTCACCCCCGCCCCGGCTCTGGCAGCCATGCGCCAAAGACTGCAGCACCGGAGCTCGCGGTCCGCAGGCGCAGCGGACCCCGCCCCGCACGGCTGGCGCGGGGAGGCTGCTCCGGGCCAGGAACCCGCCTCTGCGGCGGCTGAGCCGGGCGCCCAGTGGGTGCGCTCGGGCGGAGGAGGGGCCTGCGGCCATGGCACCGCCTTTGCCTGCCCGCCCCGCCCCGGACCGCTACTTAAGTGGCTCCCGCACCGCCCCCGCTCCAGTGCGTTACTTACCTCGACTCTTAGCTTGTCGGGGACGGTAACCGGGACCCGTGTCTACTCCTGTTGCCTGCGCCTGCTGATCCGTAGTCACCATGGTGAGTGGACCGTCGACTTGGCTTAGGGAAACGGGGGAAAACGAGCCGGGGTATCGCCAAGGGCTTCTAGCTGGAGAGGGCTGCCCCACCGCTGTCCATTTGGAGGGCGAAGAGCGAGGCGGGAGCCCAGGGTGAGAGTAGATAGACCTCGATTTGTGGAGAAAGGCTGGGGCCCATGAGGAAGGGGGCCACCGCCTTTTCTTCCGAGACTGTAGAACGGGATGGCGGGGCACTGGTTCTCCTTCACCATGGCTAGCGCTCTCATTTAGCCCTAACTTTTGGGCTCAGCGCCCCCGAGACCCTGCAGTCTTTTCCCGCGCCTTCCCATCCCCCTCTTAGAGTCACCCCAGCCTTTAGCGAGCGCGCGCGCGGGCTCTCCCCGCCCTCACTTCCTCCTCAGCACGAAAACCGGAGGCGGGAAGGAACTGCGCACGCGCGACCGTTACCTTCCCGCCTGGGAGTGGCCCGGAGCCCGCCACTGCAGTAGACGCGTGCGCGCTGGGGCGCTGCAGGTCTATGACTGGAGGGCCTGTTTCCTGTTACCCTGGGTTCTCGTTTAAAATCTAAGGAGTAAGGTGAACATGGAAAAGGACTCCTTATCGATGTGCTGCACTGCACCAATATCTTAAGATAACTAGCTCTCAGCAGCCTGTAAAGGCCATCTGTCTCTCCCTGCCGCTGTGTTAGGAATGCGTGTGGGAGCAGGTGGTGGTGATGGCGGTTTTGAGGGAATAGAAATCGGATCTGGGTCTCCGATAATCCCCTGCTGCGTCGTGACAGGTGTGGAGATGCTGAACCGAGCTTCACGCCTGCATGAAGCGAAGATGGTTGGCCATGGCTGCGCCTCTGCAGACGTGGCTTTTAAGAACTTCTGCAGCTGCGCGACTCCGCGAACCGCAGAGGGGCGCGGGCGCGCGCGCGCCCTGAATTGCTCATTCATCCTTTGCCGCAGAGCCCCACCCCTCGTCCCTGCGGCCCGGCATTTCCTTTGCACTGCTCTGGCCACGTGCTTCCTGTGCTGGGAGCTGCCCGGAAATCTGGCCACCTACTCTAAAATGGCATTCTGGGCTCTGGGCGCTAGATGGATGACCTCCTCTTTATCTTGATCCTCAAAGAAGGAAGCAATGACTAAGCTCTATTCTTGGTCTAGAAAGAGGCCTTCCCGATTTAGACGGGGAAAGGAAATTAATTAAAAGCAATGTATATCAGAAGTATAGCCCATCTACCCTAGATTTTTTTTAAAAAGCATCCCATTTTAAAAGCAAATCTAAGACTAGTTTTCCGTAAACATTTAGCATTTTTGTTAAATGTCTTGTGGGTTTTGTGTGTGTGTGTGTTAATGTGTTTTTTTTTTTCTCTCTCTCTCTCTCTCACAGCGTGAGTGCATCTCCATCCACGTTGGCCAGGCTGGTGTCCAGATCGGCAATGCCTGCTGGGAGCTCTACTGCCTGGAACACGGCATTCAGCCCGATGGCCAGATGCCAAGTGACAAGACTATTGGGGGAGGAGACGACTCCTTCAACACCTTCTTCAGTGAGACAGGCGCTGGCAAGCATGTGCCCAGGGCAGTGTTTGTAGACCTGGAACCCACAGTCATTGGTGAGTTGACCTCAGTAGCTTCAGTGAGAATCCTGGGGATCTGGGACAGGAGGTGTGTCCTGTGGACTCCACTGATACCCTGGGGTGGAGCTTGTGTGGGTCGTTGATGGGTGGCTGCTTCATTTTCCTTTCCAGATGAGGTTCGCACTGGCACCTACCGCCAGCTCTTCCACCCTGAACAGCTCATCACAGGCAAAGAAGATGCTGCCAACAACTATGCCCGAGGTCACTACACCATTGGCAAGGAGATCATTGACCTCGTCTTGGACCGAATTCGGAAACTGGTATGTGTATTCTCAAGAATAAAGTAAATTAATGAACCTAAGAGAGATATTTGAAATATGCTCTTTTTTTTTCAAACACAACTGAAATGCAATAAAGAGTGAGGTTAATTATTCCTTTATAGTTTTTTTAAAGTTCAATTAAAATATGGACTATTTGATGTCATTTGATGTCATGAAGATATTTTTAATAAAGAAATGCTGAGTAATTTAAGGAAGGTCTACATTTTAAAAGTTTCTGTCAAAATGCAATCTAATTTTTGGAATTAATATGAAAAGTGAAAATCTTTACTATGATGACATAACAAAGAGCAATAACTATGTTTTTTCTGTTCCTCTTTTAACAGGCTGACCAGTGCACAGGTCTTCAGGGCTTCTTGGTTTTCCACAGCTTTGGTGGGGGAACTGGTTCCGGGTTCACCTCCCTGCTGATGGAACGCCTCTCTGTCGACTATGGCAAGAAGTCCAAGCTGGAGTTCTCCATGTACCCAGCCCCCCAGGTTTCCACAGCTGTCGTTGAGCCCTACAACTCCATCCTCACCACCCACACCACCCTGGAGCACTCTGATTGTGCCTTCATGGTAGACAATGAGGCCATCTATGACATCTGCCGTAGAAACCTCGACATTGAGCGCCCAACCTACACAAATCTTAACCGCCTTATTAGCCAGATAGTGTCCTCCATCACTGCTTCCCTGAGGTTTGATGGAGCCCTGAATGTGGATCTGACAGAGTTCCAGACCAACCTGGTGCCCTATCCCCGCATCCACTTCCCTCTGGCCACATACGCCCCTGTCATCTCTGCTGAGAAAGCCTACCATGAACAGCTTTCTGTAGCAGAGATCACCAATGCTTGCTTTGAGCCTGCCAACCAGATGGTGAAATGTGACCCTCGCCATGGTAAATACATGGCCTGCTGCCTGTTGTACCGTGGCGACGTGGTTCCCAAAGATGTCAATGCTGCCATTGCCACCATCAAGACCAAGCGCAGCATCCAGTTTGTAGACTGGTGCCCCACTGGCTTCAAGGTTGGCATTAACTACCAGCCTCCCACTGTGGTACCCGGTGGAGACCTGGCCAAAGTACAGCGAGCTGTGTGCATGCTGAGCAACACCACAGCCATCGCTGAGGCCTGGGCTCGCCTGGACCACAAGTTTGACCTGATGTATGCCAAGCGTGCCTTTGTTCACTGGTATGTGGGTGAGGGCATGGAGGAAGGAGAGTTTTCTGAGGCCCGTGAGGACATGGCTGCCCTTGAGAAGGATTATGAGGAGGTTGGTGTGGATTCTGTGGAAGGAGAGGGAGAGGAAGAAGGAGAGGAATACTAATCACCATTCCTTTGAGCCTTGCAGCATGTCATACTCAGCTTCAGCATTAGCTGACAGGCATAAAACCTTTCTGACTAGATTGTCTTCGCTTTCAACTATGATCATGTATTCCTTTTCCATGTGTGTCTGTAACACTTATGTCGTGTCTCAAAAGTAAAGATTTTAAGAAAGCAAATAGAGTTCTGTGCTTCTAAATTGGTTTCTCCACTTTTCACTCGTATACCTGAAAGCCTGCCACTGGAAGTAATACCAAGGATTTTGCTCCAGATATCTCTGTGGGGAAGGTGTACTCTGAAACTGGTCTGTTAACATTACTTCAACCAGTATTTTGTTGAAATCCAGCTCAGAGACCTTGGAAAGATGCAAATTTCAGATGAGTGATTTTGCTACTCTAGTTCTTAAGGTTATAAGGTAATTATAAGTTAGGTTTGGGAAGATTTTTAATATCCTACAACTATGACTGCTGTGTAAAGAAGCCTGCTAACCTATCAGAATTAATGACTAGGTAAACGTGGCTGGGGGAATATTTGAGCAGAAAGATGTAAAAACTGTTTCCTACTCTGTAATGATGGAAGGAGGAAAGTTGCAGGATCAGAATTCCCTGCTGTCCAACAAAACAATATGAAACAATTGAAGAGTAAGCCATACACCTGTGGAAGAGCAGCTGCTTTACAAGGGATGATATGGCAACACTTGGAAAGGTTAGGACAAAGTTAATTTGTAGCACTGGGCATAGTTTACATTCTTTCCAGTATATAGTGTGGCTACATCTAAAGCCCACTATAGAAGAGAGAGGTTAAATCTCCCTAGAGAAAATACATTTTAAAAGCTGAGGAGGCACATGGATTATAAAGGTCTGAAAAGTTGAGAATAGAGGTGAGTAAAATTTTGCCAGTTCTTTCTCTAGTCAATAAGTCCTATAAACTTAGAGAATATTAATAGTTCTCAACTCCTGATTAAATCCACAGACATTTCAGAGAGCTCTGTTGGGAGGCACTACAGGCCGTGCGCAGCAACCCATATTGTAGCCAGAAATCAGGTCCCAGGGGAAGGCAGATGCAGGCCTTTATAGCAGTGATGGGAACCCTAATTAGTGCCCAAATGAAGATAGGAATTTGCTAGTATTGAACTTTCAGGGAGGCTTTGGAACCTTTGAAAGGTCTCTCTTGCCATAAAAGAGAGAGGTAGCTAGGCTGGAGCCTGGGAAACCAATACAGAGGAGGTTTTGGAGGGAAAAGCACACTAGGGTGTGCCATGTTGCTTTTTGAGTCCAGAGGCACATAGCAGGGACAGGATATTTTGCTTGTTTTTTTTTGGGGGGGGGTATGTTTGTATTTTTAAGAAAAGATGTAATAAAGAGTTATAACAGTCTGGGTGGTGAGTACATAGGTATTTGCAATGCCATTATCTATTGCCCTAAAACTGATTTGTATATAAAAAACAATATATGTATATGTGCTTAATATATGTATATAAAAAAAAAATATGTATGACCATGCAGTTTCTGAGGGTCAGGAATTCAGGAGCACCTTAGCTGAATGGTTCTGACTCAGGATTTCTCAAGATTTCAGTAAAGATGTTGACTGAGGATGCAGTTATCTGAATGCTTGATTTTATTTTTTTCTTTTTAAAAATTTTAATTGGAGGCTAATTACAATATTGTGGTGGTTTTTGCCATACATTCACATGAATCAGCCATGGGTGTACGTGTGTTCCCCATCCTGACCCTCCCTTCCACCTCCTTCCCCAGAATCCTTGATTTTAGCTGGAGGATTCACTTCCAAGGGGGTTCACTCATGCCTGGCAAGTTAGTACTGGTTGTTGGCAGGTAGCCTTTGTTCTTCACCACAGGGACTTCCCCATAGGACTGCTTCAGTGTCCTCACAACATCCAGGACAAGGGTGTTGTCCAGGGTGATCCTGGACAAGGCAAGTTGAAAACCACAATATCTTGAAACTAACACTCTCATTTCTACAATATCCTATTTCTACAATATCCACATGTCAGTCCTATTCAGTGTGGGAGGAAACTACACAATAGTAGGAGACGTGGGTTGTTGGGAGTTATATACAAAACCCAGAAGGATACCAATTTTATTACCTTTTCCCCCTGTATACTTGGAATATTTCATCTTTTAAAAGGGAGGAAACCTGTAGTTTAGAGAGAAGGAGTTTTCTATTTTCTATAGTTCCAACTCGAATTTCACTGTCTTTGGTTGCCTTTTATGCAATCCTTTGGTGGCTCAGATGGTAAAGAATCCTTCTGCAATGCAGGAGACCTGGGTTTGATCCCTGGGTTAGGAAGATTCCCTGAAGAAGGGCATGGCAACCCCCTCCAGTATTCTTGCCTGGAGAATCCCCATGGACAAAGGAGCCTGGCAGGCTCATGGAGTCGCAGAGTTGGACACAACTGAGCAATTAACACACTTGGTTCCCTTTATAAGCCACCTTCTATTTACATTCCTTCTAAACTCTCCAATCTCCCTTATACCCTAATTATTTGGTTGCTGCTAAAATTCAGTATTTCTTTCTGTCCTGTTTGTTCCCAATCATATAAATCAAGAAGATAACTAGTAGGTACTAGTAGTCAAAGCCTTTGGTAATGTGAGATACTAAGTGTGGGACATTGGGGTGGGAGGTGGGAAATGGCTATAATGAAATGCTGAGGCAACCAGGAAATGCCATCAAGCATTCCTTTGTGTGTGGGGGGGGGGGGGGGGCGGCTGCGCTGTGGGTCTTATTATCTACATCTCTGTCCCAGCAGCAATCACAGTAATGTTTATGGCCCACACAGTGCTTTAATGTACTTCCATTAAGATTAATAATAATAATTTATTTCCCTCTTAGGCCAGATTCTTTATTGGTTCTCTTTCATATAAACAGTAAATTCAGGTTTTGTAAAATGCATTCACTCTTTCAGGCCAAGTCTCTTTTAGCACCTCTTGAGAAATTGTACCTCAGGGTAGAGAGGGCTTGGAAACTGACTGACTGAGACACTTCTTGTTCTGTTACTAGGCAGGGGCTCTGCATCTTCTGAGCCTATTTCCTTTTTGTACCACAGAGTTCCATCCTATCTTTCTCCAGGTGTCTGTGGGGAGTTGAGGGTGGCAAACAGCTCACTCAGATCTGAAAGGACTTTAAGTTTATAGTTGTGTGTCCGAACTTGGGAAGTGAGGAACAGGCGAAGCAGCCCTCCTAAGGGCTTAACAGCCCTCCTCAGCAGGACACCAGAGCTACTGTCCAGGAAGACTGAGCCATTTATTTAGAAAAGAAATAGAAATAAATAAAGCACAAGAAGGGTTTACTTAGAGATGGTGAGGATGATAATACAGATAATCATGATTATTAACCTTAACCACAACACCTTCAATTTACACCCACTCACCTTTTTAAGAAAAAATTCTTTACACATCATTTTATTTTTAAAAATTATTTATTTTTGGCTGTGCTGGGTCTTAGGTGTGGCAAGCGGGGGCTTCTCATTGCAGTGGTTTCTCTTGTTGCGGAGCACCAACTCCAGGGCATGAGGGCTTCAGAAGTTGGGGAGCAAAGGTTCAGTTGAGGCACACAGAAGCAGTTGCCCCAGTGTGCAAAATCTTCCCAGCCCAGGGATCGAACCCCCGTGTCCCCCGCATTGGCAGGTAACCACTGGACCACCAAGAAGTCTTATAGCTATCCACCTTTAAAAGAATGTTAAAGGTGAAGTGCCTTCACCACTTAGCATTCTTAACCTCACTGAGTTGACTTTAAAATGGGAGGAGCCCACTTCTTTGTTTTTTACAGAGGACAGATTTAAGGGAAGTCATATCACAGCCCTGTGTCCTGCCTTGCAGGATCAGATGTCTTAAATATTGCCTGCCAAAAGGCCACGAGAAATAGGAATCTTTTAGCCTTTTGGAGGACCAGGGCTATGATTTAGGGACATGTTCAGATTAAGAGGTTTGAGGGAGGGAAGAGAGAGAGATGCCATTTCCCTCTCCCAGTCCCATCAAATTCCTGGCAAATTCCTTAATGCCCTGCAGATGGCACCACTGACAAGGAGTTCTCTGCCCAGAAGAGTCAAGCTCAGATTTGTGAACTCTGCCCTCCCCATCACCTTGAAGCTGAGCCTAAAAGATACACCACAAAGAGAAAGTGACTAACCTGGCATACCTGGCATTCATGGGCTTGTCATTTCTTGTTCTGTCCATTCCTGGAGACAGCCGAGCCTCCTTCTAGGCCACTGTGAATCAGTTAGCCACAGAAAACCCCACACTCCGAGTTCTTGACTTCATCTCCAGCCTCTAGGGTACTTCCCAGTGTGGAATGAGTTTAAATATATGGCTTTGCGGTCAATCTGTAGTAATGGAGGAGGCATGCTGCCCGATCAATCTGAACTCAATACTGACACAAAGTTAATAACATGATGTGGGCATCATCATGTAGATACAGATATCATTATGTTGCAAGGGCCATCTTCTTCCTCTACCAAAATGAATACCCTACCCCATCCATCCATCCCTCAGCTGACCAGCTCATTTCCCAATTGACAGCCTGCTGTATGTTACTGTGTCCAACAGTGATGGATCAAGCTCATCACTGCATTCCTACTTTTGGCCTTCAAACACTCTTCTCAGCCTATAAGATCTTTTACAACCATAATTGATCCTACCACCTTTGCCCTGTTGACTCATTCTGTCTTCCTTTGATGATAAAAACCCAAGTGTCATCTATTCAAGGCCTTGAAGGCTATGTCAGATGCAGTCCAATTCTCCATTAGATATTTTCATAGTCTGAGAATTAATCTTGAAGCAGAGATTCAGATTTTTAACTCTGAAAACTAGAGGTAACTGTCCCTCTACTGCTTTCCTCTTTTCCCCAGGACCAAAGATCTAAAATGCCTCAGGAAGACACTCTAGGGTGGGACAGTGACATCAAATCGAGGTAGAAGGGAAAGCTGCTGTTCTGTTCTAAAGATTCTTCATAAATAAGATCTTTCAGCCTCTCTCTGGCCCAGCTCTAATGTCTCGTGATACAGGCATGTAGGAACTTCTACTGGCTCATGTTGATCGAAGGCATGCACACGTGCCATGAGTCAAGCTGTGACCCAGTTGCCAGGACAGGCTGATGTCACCTTAGGCACTCCTTCTATACAGCAGTGTGGAAAGCTAGGCAAGGGAGCATTCCCACCACCCTCTTCACTGATCATCCTACTGTGCATATTGCTACCCAGTTCTGGGCACCTCAAGAAGGATATGGACAGACCAGAGAGCTTCCTCCAAGGAGCAAGTAGAATGGGATGCGGTACTGGGTAAAGCAACTTGGAGAACTAAGGATGTTTAAATTACAAGAGAAACCCATGAAGAGCTATTGTCCAGAAATAGCAGGAACCCAGAGAGGACAGCTAAGAATGAAGAAAAACACCGCAGGGGTTTCTGGCAGTGTTCAGTGGCTAAGACTCCATGGTCCCAATGCCGGAGTCCCAGGTTCAATCCTTGGTCAGGGAGCTAGATTCCGCATGCCACAACTAAAGATCCCACATGCTGCAACTAAGTCCTGGCACGGCCAAATAAATATTTTAAAAAGCAAACAAAAACAACCACAAAATAAAAACATCACAGCTCACTTTGTAACGATGAGCTAGGACCAACAATGGACCATAGTGCCATCCATGTCATGAAGGACAAACAGGCAGGACTGAAGACTTCTAAGATTCTTCTCCATTCCCAGAGACTAGGATTTCATAAAATTTCCTGGTGTCTCAAGCCAATCTTTAATTATGACTATTCTGTCAAATATTTTTGGAGAGGGCAGAGATAGGTAGGGACAAAGGAACAGAATCTATCAAAACATGCTTTTTAAACCTTTTCCCTCACCCTTGCCAACAACAACAATAAAAGTTTTCAGACCCAGAGAGGCCTTGCCTAAAGGGAACCCGTGGTTTTCTGGCCTCCCTAGCACCCTAGACAAGAGGGCAATTCCAAAGTTGCTGATCTATTTCTAGGAACTGGTCCAAATTCCACCAGAGATAAGGAAGGAGGTTTATAGCCTGTCTTAATTCGGATAGGTCTAACAAAATAACACAGATCAGATAGTGTGATAGTGTAAATAATAAATATTTATTTCTCAAAGATTTGGAGACTGATAAATCCAAGACCAAGGTGCTAGCAGATTCAGGGTCAAGAGAGAGCCTTCTTAACTGGTTTGCAGATAGCTGGCCATCTTTTTGCTGAGTCCTCTTGTGGAGAAGAGAAAAAACAACTATTCCCTTCCTCTTCTTAGAAAGATGATAAATCCTGGGACTTCCCTGGTGGTGCGGTAGTTAAGACTCCACACTCCCAATGCACGGGACATGGGTTCCAACCCTGGTGGGGGATCCTGCATAGGGCATGGAGCTACAAAAAAAAAAAAAAAAAAGATAATCATCCCATCAGGAGGGTTGTACTTCTTGACCTCACCTGAACCTAATTACTTCCCAAAGTTCTCACCTCCTAATACATCATGCTGAGGGTTAGAGTTTTAACATGCATTTTAGGGGTACATATTCAGCCCATGGTAGTCAGAGTGAACAGGAATTTTTCTGTAAACACTGTGTTTTCTGTGGAAAATTAGGACATGTAGATAAGCAATGAGAAAATTAAAATAACCTATAATCTGAATGAAAAGATTTGAAACTTTCATTTAAAGATAAGAGCAACTTTTTCTCATGCAACTCTCTGCCCTCTCCCTCCCCCATCACCTCTGGGACTGGTGGCCCTGGGTCTTTTCTCTGCATCAAAGTGCTATTCAGCAATAAGTCTTTATCATTTGGAAGCTCAAAGATAGCCCCGCAAGAAGGAACAGAACAGTGAGCCCTTTATTTTATTTATCCATCTAAATATTTATTCCTGTATTTATTTAGTTAGTTATTTGGCTATGTTGCGTCTTAGTTGTGGCGTTTGGGCTCTAGAGCAGGCAGCTTCTAGTTGTGACTCGAGGGCTTAGTTGCACTGTGGCATGTGGAATCTTAGTTCCCTGATCAGAGATTGAACCCATATCCCCTGCATTGGAAGGTGGACTCCTAATCACTGGGTCACCAGGGAAGTCCCCAGTGTGCCCTTTAAATAAGCTGGGCAAGCTGGTACCAAGGTTCTTGAGGATACTGAAGTTCAAATTTAGCAGTCTATTACCCTAAGTATCTAAGCAACATAGTAATGAAGGGAATACAGAAGTAGAGGGGATGTATCTACTAAAAGACAACTGCAGAATACTGGGGGAAAAGGAGGCTTTGAAGTCAGAGAGGCCAAGTTACACCACTTACTATTGTAAGTCCTTGTACAAGTTACTTAACCTCTTTGAATTAATTCCTCATCTATAAATAAATAAATAAAGTCAATTTTGTAAGGTCCTTGTGACACCCAATTAACTAATCTTTGTAAAGTATCTGTTAATCTTTAGCATTTAGTGGAGGCTCAGTCTGGATTAGTTCCCTTCCCTGTGTTGCTCGAGGACACTGAAATTTACTCTCCACAGTCCAGGGGGCCCTTCCCCTACTAAGAATAGGTAACTAATCTCCTGGGCAGATCAGATCCACAAACATTGTCTAGTACTAGTAGCGTGTTTACTGTGAGAACTACACTGGCTTAAGAACTGGGGTTGAAATGAAAGGGGTGAATTAGAAGCCAAATACAGATTTCCAACCCTTTAAGGAGAGAGGAAAGGAGAAAAGACACAAATGGAGGTAAAGTTAAACAATACAAAAGATTTAAATAACATTTCAAAGTAATGAATGTTCCAAAACAGGGCAGTTCAGTTCAGTTCAGTCACTCAGTCGTCTCCGACTTTGCGACCCCATGAATCGCAGCACGCCAGGCCTCCCTGTCCATCACCATCTCCCGGAGTTCACTCAAGACTCACATCCATGGAGTCAGTGGTGCCATCCAGCCATCTCATCCTCGGTCACCCCCTTCTCCTCCTGCCCCCAATCCCTCCCAGCATCAAAGTCTTTTCCAATGAGTCAACTTTTTGCATGAGGTGGCCAAAGTACTGGAGTTTCAGCTTTAGCATCATTCCTTCCAAAGAAATCCCAGGGCTGATCTCCTTCAGAATGGACTGGTTGGATCTCCTTGCAGTCCAAGGGACTCTCAAGAGTCTTCTCCAACACCACAGTTCAAAATCATCAATTCTTCGGGGCTCAGCCTTCTTCACAGTCCAACTCTCACATCCATACATGACTACTGGAAAAACCATAGCCTTGACTAGACGGACCTTAGTCAGCAAAGTAATGTTTCTGCTTTTGAATATGCTATCTAGGTTGGTCATAACTTTCCTTCTAAGGAGTAAGCGTCTTTTAATTTCATGGCTGCAGTCACCATCTGCAGTGATTTTGGAGCCCAGAAAAATAAAGTCTGACACTGTTTCCACTGTTTCCCCATCTATTTCCCATGAAGTGACGGGACCGGATGCCATGATCTTCGTTTTCTGA
This sequence comes from Oryx dammah, assembly GCF_014754425.2. NCBI lineage: Eukaryota > Metazoa > Chordata > Mammalia > Artiodactyla > Bovidae > Oryx > Oryx dammah. Next base: position 86,583,893 of record NW_024070213.1, on the reverse strand, counting down.
TTGTTGAGCTTTAAGCCAACTTTTTCACTCTCCTCTTTCAGGTTCATCAAGAGGCTTTTTAGTTCTTCTTCACTTTTATGTCTAATTGGTCACTGAACTAACTATGCAACTGGATGCTGCCTGGAGAAGGTGGAAATCCCTTCAAGAAAAGATGGAAGAAAAGATAGTTGGGTTGAGCCTTGGAAGATAAGATATGGACAAAGGGAAATTTGATAAGTTTAACAAGAGAATGTGTAGTGTCTTTTTGCATAGTGTTCTGAGTGTTAAGTCAGTAAACAGAGATGGTTTTGCTAATTCTAAACATAGGCAATGGAAAGAAAGTTATTTTGCTTCCAACAAATTTGTAAACAAGGGCTCAAGGACCTGAAAGCAAATAAATTCAATTACTACTTTCTCAAAGGAAGTCTTCTAGATTATTTTTCTCAGTTCTAAGCTCATTTCTATTTTTCTCAGTTCTAAGCTTAAACTATGCACTTTCCAGTTTGTTTATTGATATTTTGCCTCTTAAAAATTTACTTCAGTTGTACATTCTGGATGATGATAAATCTCTAAGCAGAATTTATGTTAGCCTGTTGCTAAAGGGATCATATGGAACAGTTTGTGACTTGGGTGATGTCACTGCACTGTGTAAACTATAAAGGGCAGTGAACGTTAGATTCATAAATTTGGAAGCAATCTTAAGGGTCTTCTAGTTTGGCAAGTGAGATCAAGTGTAACCCAGGATGACAATGCTAGAACCAGAACCCAGCTCTTCTGATAATCAGCAATGTCTGCCATCTTTCTCACTACATCTGCCAATATTTGAGTGCCTACGTGAATTACACATGGAGACGAGTTTAAGAGTAACTGTATAAAAGACATATATGATTATTTCCCTTTAGGAACCTATATGGGGGAAACAAACAAATGCAGAAAATTAAATTATGGCAACTTGTGATAAATAAAGGGCTTCTCAGTGGTGCCAGTGGGTAAAGAACCCACCTCCCAATGCAGGAGACCTAAGAGACTCAGGTTTGATCCCTGGGTCGAGAAGATCCCCTGGAGGAGGGCATGGCAACCCACTCCAGTATTCTTGCCTGGAGAATCCCATGGACAGAGGAGCCTGGTGGGCTACAATCCATAGGGTAGGAAACAGACACAACTGAAGTGACTTAGCACACAAGTGATAAATAAAAGGACAAAATCAGATTGCTTTAGATAAGGTACTGGGGTAACATTTAAGTTCAAATCTGAAGGAGACCAGAGCCAACCAAAAGTGAACTGGGAAGAAGGAGGGGAAGGGAGAACTCTTCCAGAGAGAAGAAACAGCAAGTATGGCTCTTTCCTGGGCAGGAAAGAGATGCGCAGGGTCCACCAGGAACTGAGGAAAGGTCAGGGTGAGGATGAGGCCAAGTTGAAGCAGCAGAGAAGTGCTTCCTCCCAGGTCACAAATTCAAATGCACAACTGGGCTGACAAGGCACATTTGTTTAAATTTGCTAAAGATTCTGTAAGCCAAACAAAACACAGCATGTCTACTGCAGCCCAGAGGTCACCATTTTGTAACCCCTGAGGGCTTTTTTGTTTGTTCCTTTGTTGTTGTTTTGGCAGCCTCTAGCATCTCGTGGAATCTTAGTTCCTGGACTAGGGATTTAACCCAGGCCCTTGGTAGTGAAAGTGCCATGTTCTAACGACTGACCACCAGGAAATTCCCAGGGCTTTGTATTCTTACTTTGAGGCAGGTGAATTTCTAAGCACAAGTAGACTGCTTTTGAGGGCTTTTGAGCAGGGGCAGATTTGTGTTTTAACAAGATCGTTAAAATACTTTGCTTGAGATAAGCGCCAGGGTCATTCATCAGGCCCAACCCACTTCTCTGTGCTCTCTTCTCCTTACATGCAACAAAGCCAAGGACCCAGCCAGCTTTATTTGCTTACTATCTCTGCCCACTCGCCCCATTGGATTCTGTTCACTCCAAGTTTGGTTACTAAAAGGGAAATCAGCTCTTCAGGTCCATTCATTATCTTGCTACTATATATACACACACACATGTGTATAGATATTATATATACACACACATATGTATAGATATTATATATACACACAAACACTAATGTATGTGTATTTTGTGTATGTGCTCAGTTGTGTCTAACTCTTTGCAACCCCGTGGACTGTAGCCCACCAGGCTCCTCTGTCCGTGGGATTCTCCAGGCAAGAATACTGGAGAGTAGTTTGCCATTTCCTGCTCCAAGGGAACTACCCAACACAGAGATCGAACCTGTGTCTCTTGCCTCTCCTGCACTGGCAGACAGATTCTTTACCCCTGCACCACCTGGGAAGCCCTATGTGTGTATATACAAGTATATATTTCCAAGGTTCTACTGCAAATCACTGCTGCTGCTGCTGCTGAGTCGCTTCAGTCGTGTCCGACTCTGTGCAACCCCATAGACAGCAGCCCCCCAGGCTTCCCCGTCCCTGGGATTCTCCAGGCAAGAACACTGGAGTGGGTTGCCATTTCCTTCTCCAATGCATGAAAGTGAAAAGTGAAAGTGAAGTCATTCAGTCGTGTCTGATTCTTCTCGACCCCATGGACTGCAGCCTACCAGGCTCCTCTGTCCATGGGATTTTCCAGGCAAAAGTACTGGGGAAACAGAAAAGAGGTAAAAGTAACTTGCCCTGCAGAAATTTCCAGAGTAGAGAACTCAGTTGTACATTCTGGCCCCAACTCTTGCTCAGATAGTAACGGGACACGATCTAGGCCACTAGAATTGTGTTCTTATTCTTCAGCTGGGGGCTTTGCAAAACTCAGGCCTTCTTTTCTCTGTAATGCTCCCTGTATTTGAGAGGAACGGTTTGAGTCCATGAAGGTGGGACTTCCCAAACAGTACCCATTATCAAGGTCATAGGAAGGGAACTTGCATTCCTTAATTTTGTGACAACCTCTCGCATTTTCTAAAATCTAAAAATCCTAATCACACCTTTCCCTGAAGGGTTGTTCAGGTAAAGTTAAAATGAGATAAAATCTAGAACGTGAGTGGCACATAGCAGGTGGTCAGTTAATGTTTGACTCAGCCCATGATCCCCTGTGGGCATTTCCTCACAAAGCTTCAGGTGGATACTTCTGTAGCTTTCTATTCCGTTTTCTTTGGTATTTGTTCCAGCACACAAAGGGGCTCCCACAAAAGTGACTGAGTGAAAATTTCTTGGCGGCTGAGGGTTCCTCGCCCCAACAAAAACACTTTCAGAAAAAGCTACTATGGATCTTGGGTTACTGAGCAGCGGTACCTTTCAGAACCCCTATGGTACTCTCACAAACCACCTGGCTGGCCTGATTCAAGTGGCTCATCTTGCCAAGGTCATACTGGTCGCTTATCAACTAAGGGAGGTGAAAAAGGCAGTTGCTTAGTTTTAGAAGGAGCACCGGTTGGCCCCAAAGATCCCGCCTCTTTCCACGGGGCAAGCCTATCAGCGTTCCTCTAGCGAAGAGCGGCAGCTCCCTAGAAGCCAATGAGTTCCGCTCCCTGGAATTATCCCGCCCATCCGTTGTGTCGTCACTCGGCCTCTTATAAAATAGAACCCAGACTACGCTTCCCCTTAGCTTGCCTGTTGGCGGGTGTTTGCGTTGAAACTATACTGAAAGCCTGACCTTAAAGGGGAGGGAGTAGAGGGGAACCGGGGCCCTTTAAAGCGAGGCCAGCTGGTGCCTGCCCCTTTAAGGGCGAGGCGCTCAGACGACAGAATCTGAGCCCCAGATTACCCCGAGTTTCCGTCACAGGCTGCAAGGTAAGGCTCCTTCGCTGGGTCCGGGTGCTTGGCGGCGGCGGTTTCATCGCCGCTGGTCCTCCCCGGGCCCAGAGACACCTCAGCCCCAGTCATGCTGAGCAGAGTATGGAAGGAGCTGACTATGAAGTGCTATCCGTGCGAGAGCAGCTATTCCACGAGCGGGTCCGCGAGTGCATTGTGAGTCCGGGACCCGGGCTGGAAGGGTAGGACCAAGTTGGGGAGAAGCACGGGTGTCGCGGGAGAGGGAGACGTCCGGATCGGAGTGAGATCCCCTGGGCACAGCGCCGGCAGACCCTGTTTGGTCCAGGGGCGAGCGACCAAGAGCCCTGGTCCGACTAGTGCTCGGGCTGGCGAATCCCTAGAATCTGCTCCAGCTGAGTAGCTGCGAGATAAACAAAGCCGATCGGTTTCCGTTCCTCCCCTCTACACGCCTCTCCCCCGACCCCGCCCTCCCTCCTGTCCCCCCACCCCGCCCCCGCGCGCCCGTGATTGGAGTGCGGGTCTTCCCGTGTCTGGGAATCTGGTGAGCCTGCCGATCTCAGTCAGATGGTCGGAGAGGGATGGGTTTAACTTGAGGAAGGCTTGTTTGCAACTACTTCTCAAACCCAAACGATGTTTGATGAAGGGGAGATGAACAGGGATCTTTGGTGGGTTTCTCACTTTGGAGGAAAGGACTCTTTCTGGGGTGGATTCTACCGTGTAGAAACGGAGAACAACTAAAGTGTCCCCTTCTTTTCCTCGCCCTTATTGGTGTTTTGTTAGAGACCCTGCAAGCCGAGTTTCCTAGCTTCGCAGCCATTCAGGGATTTCCTCTGAAGGGTTGCCCCTGGTGCGACGGAGGGCTTCTGGCTGCTTTCCTTACTCGCTCACTGCCACCTAGAGTAACAGCTGAAACTGTCACACAGCGAGGGACTCCTCACTTCTGGGCCGGGGCACCCAGGGGAGCTTAGGGGATCGCATCTTTCTTGCATCTGCTCTAAACTCTCATATCTTTCCTTTCTCCTCTCCTTCCTCAGAGCCCTCACCCCCAGATACTAAAGGGAAAGGGAAAAGTTTAGAAGAATAGAAGTTGGTGAGTGGAGGACCCATTGCAGGGGTCGTCCTTCATTTTTCTCAGACTGGGCTCCAGTCTGCCCTGGGCAGCCTCAGATTGGAGGAGGGCTAAAGTGAGCCAAGGCATAACTAGGTCTGCCTTTATCTGTGAGGACTGAAAAGCAGGGAGTTTATCAATCCATGCGTGGGAACTCCAGATCTGCTTTCAGAAAGCTTTCCTTGTGCGTTTCTTAGTGGAGAGTTGCATATGGCAGGGTTGGGCATATCCTGGAGTCATACCCAGGCCTTGAGCCAGTGGAGAGCCAGAGACCCACTTTCCTAGAGAACAGGGAGGGAAGAGATCTTGGAGAGAGAAGCAGCCTCTTGGATGTCGTCCCATCCTTTAGTCCCATTAGCTGAGGACGTCAGCACTGGTCAAGGGCATCCTGAGGGCTTCTAGTACATCTCCCACGTGGCTCCAATCCCCTGCTCTAGAGAATCACCTAGCCTCTGCTGGACCTACATGGAACTCCAGCCTGACCTTTTGACCCCCCCCTTCCTGCTTAGTACACACGCCCAGGGCAGAGCACTAGGCAGTAAAAACCTTGGAGCTGAAATCTAAATGGCTCATTCTACTCTACTTCCCTATTGTTAAAAGCTAAATTTTGTCCTAGACCCATGTTTCTCCTGGGGTCTGTGTCTTCTCCCTTTGCATACATAGCTGTATGCAGATTCTCCATAGGATCAGCTTCTCTTGGGGACTGGAGCACCTATGAGACTGATCCTGCCTTCTTGGCCCACTTCAAACACAATAACATCTCAAGATTCTCTGACCCTGATTGTGGAGCCAAGGTAGGGTGGAAATGTATGCATGTGTAGGATAACCTGGTTAAGTCCTGCCATAAGTGTCCATTGGAGGACTAGTCATCAGGGGCATGGGACAGACCCTGAGAGACCTACCCTGGGAGCTGGAAATCACTTTAGGTAGGGACCATGGATTGATAGCTTTTAAAGATTTTGATCCCAGCTCTAGAAGCTTTATAGATGTGGAACCCCAATTAAAGCCTACTATTATGGGCAGGGCATGAAAGAGACTCTGGATTGGCCCAGAGCAGACCTGATCTTTTAGGGCCCCTGAATAAACAGAGTAGAAGCTCTGAGTTGGTCTAGGAACACGATTCCTCCTGGAGCTTGGATCAAGGTGGGAGTGGAGGGAGAGGGAGTGGAGTGTCAGCACAATGAAGATATCCCCTTCTTCCCCTCAAATTTGCTTTTCCAATTATGTGCTAGGAAGAAATCCTCTCTGGTTCTGTGGCCTTTTTCAGATGTGTGGATATGTGCATCTCTAGGAGTCTTTGCCCATGCACCAACCAGGGTTCAGCTGAAACTGTTTTCTCCCGGGGAAAAAAACCCTCATAGATCTGGACATAGTGCTCTGTCCCCAAGTGCATGGGTCAGCCCCTAAGGTCTTGATTAGAAGGAAGTACTCGGGAGAAAGATGGAACCCCTGGATGTATGGAGTCTAGTTTGGGGAAAGTGTCCCCATGGAATTAACAGAGAGGCCACTGGAGCTGTGAAATGTTTGGGGATTCAAGCTTTTCATCTTGCTCACTTTCTGCTGCAGATCTCAACACTGCTGTTTGCGACTCTCTACATCTTCTGCCACATTGCCTTGACCCGCTTCAAGAAGCCTGCTGAGTTTACCACAGGTACCTGGGACTTCCCTCCCTCCTGCCTGCCCTCTGCCAGTGTTCCTGTTGCTATGGCACCAGCCTCAGGGGAAGAGGGCTGTGTTGCTTGCTGGGAAAGTAGAGGCGTCTGTTCTTGAGCTTCTGCCTCCCTTCCTCCACAGGCAGGGACAAGGTGGTATAGTGGAGAGTCTAGAAGGAGGGCCAGTCATGTAACTTTTATGACCTGTTTCATTCTCTACAAAATAAAATGAGCCTAACAATTCCTACCCAGTCCATTGTTATTGTGTGGACCAAATATGGTGGCTAACGTGAAAACTCTCTGTGAACCTCAGCAGGGCGACTGCAGAGTGAATGTTGTTATGGGCACAAACTCTGTCATGCCCTCTCTTAGAGCTCCTACGCCCAGGACCAGAGACCTCCCTGACCACTGGGGCCCTAGGAGCCCAGTGGTGATGGTGACCTTTCTCTTTGCAGAGAATGCATATTAAGGCTTTCAGTAGGCATTCTGTGATTGAGGGGGATGCACTTGTCCCAGTTCCTAACTCCAGATCTTCCGGTCCTGGCCGGAACCTTTCCTCCCCTCCAGATGGCTTCATACACCCTCAGCCAAGGAGGCAGCTACTCCTCAGTGTGATTCCCCTGGGGACTTTCTCTGTGATTTCTAACCCCCCTCCCCATTTCCCTTCACTCTGCCTCGCCACTGATGTAACCAAGCTGGTTATTTATTGTATTTTCAGCTTACAAAGAGGAACCTAGGGACTTCCCTGGTGGTCCAGTGGCTAAGACTCTGAGCTCCCAGTGCAGGGGGCCCAGGTTCGATGCCTGGTCAGGGAGCTAGATCCCACATGCTACAACTAAGGCCCAGAGCAGCCAAATAAATAAATAAAATTTAAAAAAATAAAAATTAAAAAAAAAAAAAAGAGGAACCTATGGTGGAGAAGATGTGGGGAAGGAGGGAAGTGGGGGAAATTCATGTTCTCACCCCCTGGGACCACTGATTTTTAAGCTGCCACCCCGGCAGAGTGAATTGTGGGGTTCATAGTGTGAGATCTCCTGAGCCTCCTGTCCAGCTCTGCCTTGGTGGGCCCAGGCCCCTCTTCAGGGGACAGGGAGGGAACAGGAGGGCTCTGTGTGACACAGATGGTTCCCAGAGCTGCCCACTGATGACCTGCCTCTTCCCTATGCCTCTGTCTTTTGTAGTAGATGAAGAAGATGCCACAGTCAACAAGATTGCGTAAGTACTGCTGCCTCAACGCCTGGCACTGGTAGCCTTTGGAAGTTGGGATCTAGTGAGGCCCTGGGAGCAGGGAGAGAGTGAGATGTCAGAAACAATTTCTGCTTCCGCCCTATTTCTGCTTTCTTCCGGCTTTACACCATCCTGGGGACTCTTGGAAAAGCTGTTCTTCCTGTCTGCCTGGTTTGGCAGGGAGCTTCAAGGAGCCTCTTGCCAGGAACTGTCTGCTGGGGGCCTGAGTCACCAGAAGCACCTCCAACTTGGCTCCACCTCCCAGCAGCCATTGGCGAAGGGGTGGGGTAGGGATGCAGACTGATGGAAATGCCAGGGGATGGAGAAGGAGGAATCCCCAAGGGTGGGGCTTGCTTGATTCTGAGAGAATGTCCCTAATTGTAGGCTATTATTATACACTAGCACCTATAGAGAAAAATATAGAGATGACTCCTCTGGCTCAACAGACAACAAATTAAAAGGCAACCCCCACTCTCATCCCTCATGGACCAACTAGATAAGTGTCCCTTCTTTTGAGCTGATGCAATCTAGGGCACAGGTCTTGGCTGTGAAGCTGGGTTTCAACTCCCCTTGTCTCCCTTTGCCTTAGTGCCCTTATGCATATGGGGTGACCCTACTCTCTCCAGGCTCAGAAATCCATATCCTTGAGGTGAGCAGAGAAGTCAGACCCATTATCTTGGCATCGTGCCTGGCACACCCTACAGACACTGTAGGAAGACCGCATTCCTGGGGACAGTCTGGGCAAGTGACATGGTGGGTGACCAGGTTCCCGTGAATTCCTGAGATGTGCCCATCCCACGTGCCAAGGCTTCCCTGGAGGTGAAGGCTGGGGTATGAGGCAGCAGGTAGAGTGCCAGCTTTTTCCCTGGGTCTGTCATCGCTCCAGCTGGTTCTAGGAGTCACAGGTGCCCATGGGACGGATGGGGCTTCTTGGGCCCAGGGAAATGAATGTTGGCGCTAAGCAGGGGCACTACCCCTTCTCTGCCCAGGCTTGAGCTGTGCACCTTCACCCTGGCAGTCGCCCTGGGCGCTGTCCTGCTCCTGCCCTTCTCTATCATCAGCAACGAGGTGCTGCTCTCACTGCCTCGGAACTACTACATCCAGTGGCTCAACGGTTCCCTCATCCATGGTGCGTTGATCCTGGTTGCCGCTGAGGATGGGGACGGGGAGCAGATCGGGTCAGGCAGAAACAGACAGCCTGGGGCTAGTCAGTCATAGATCACCCTGTCCCTTCCACTTTCCCTTGTCACATGGTCAGTCCTCAGTGGGTTGGGGCGTCCCCCTTAATGACCATCTCTGCTTTTCCTTTTTTCGCTAGGCCTCTGGAACCTTGTTTTTCTCTTCTCCAATTTGTCCCTCATCTTCCTCATGCCCTTTGCATACTTCTTCACTGAGTCTGAGGGCTTTGCTGGCTCTAGAAAGGTGAGTCGGGGAATGTATCAATCAATCAATGCAGACTGGAAACAGTATTCCACTGAGATGGTTCAACTGAAGAGGTTTTAATGAAGAGACTATTTGCAGAGGTTTAGTCAGCACTGAGGAGCTTGAGGCACTAGTGACAACAGGAAGTCGTTACCATCCCTAGGCCTGAGGGAGCCGAAGGAAGAAATGATTTCTGATGGTTGAAGCTGAAGAGGTGTGCCACCCAAGAGAGGAGCTAGTGTCAGAGGTGCCAAAGGTGGGAGGAAACACAGAAAAACACCCTGGCCTCTCTGTCTTCCTACCTTCGACTCTCCTGCCAGCCCTCTCCATTGAGCAAGATGAACAGAAAACCAGAGCTTGATTTTTTTTTTTTAAGTGTCTTGTGGGATCTTAGTTCCCAGTCCAGGAATTGAACCCATGCCCCTTGCAGTGGAAGCACAGACTCGTAACCACTGGACTGCTGGGAAAGTCCCAAGAGGGCAAAGAGATTGTGTGATGCAGACCTCAGGGGTCAGCTTCCAGGGCAAGACAAGGATGGAGAAGGGGTCTGGGAAGGGGGGTTGCAAATGAAGAATATCTAGTAGAGGGACTGGCCCCAGACTGTGGGGTAGGAGGACAGAGTAACTAAGAATAAGAAGGAAACACCCTCTGTTGCCTCCTGAATCCAGTCCTCTCTGCTTCCCAAGCCAGGCTGCCGTCCCCCCGTCTCCTTCCTTCCCCACACTGTCCTCCCCACCCCTGAAACCTACTGCCTCCTCCCACAGGGCGTCCTGGCCCGGGTCTATGAGACGGTGGTGATGCTGATGCTCCTCACCCTGCTGGTCCTGGGCATGGTGTGGGTAGCCTCTGCCATTGTGGATAACAACAAGGCCAGCAGGGAGTCCCTCTATGGTGAGAAGACCAGCTTCCTCCTCACCCCTCAGCCAGCTCATGTTCCTCTGTCTGGAGCGAATGTATCCCTCTAAGGCGGCAAAAGTTGGGACCTTCTCCCTTAGACTGAAGTTTCAAAACTAATGGGCTTCAGGCCACATCTAACCTGTGGAAGTGTTCTGCTGGGCCCATGCAGTGAGTTAAAAAAAATATGAGTCCACTGAAATTGGGAGATCTCACACTGATATCCAGGTTTCTGGTTGTGCTTAAGCAGGTTGAGGATCTGGCCACACTAGGCCCCGGTGACTTGGGCCACACAGTGGCTGTGCCCTTTAGAGGGGGCTGGCGATCTGCACTTTGCTGTAGTCTCTGCCACTCCCTCTCCTGCCACCCAGTCTTCCTCATCTTCATGACTTACCTTGCCCGTACAGACTTTGGTGTCACACCTCTGCCTGGTCTCTGGGGCCTGTCAGCCCCCAGTAAGCAGGAGGAGAGAGCTGGTCTGACAGTCCTTTTTTTTTTCATCTTCAGACTTCTGGGAGTACTACCTCCCCTACCTCTACTCCTGCATCTCCTTCCTTGGGGTCCTGCTGCTCCTGGGTGAGTGTCCAGAGCCTGGGAGGGGGTGGGGAAGGTCCCGGGGCCAGAGCACCCCCGGTAGAGGGTGGAATGCAGGGGCGGGCAGGGCAGGAGGTGGAGAGAAGGCTCTGGCGGGTGACCGCCTCCTGTCCCCACAGTGTGTACCCCACTCGGCCTCGCCCGCATGTTCTCGGTCACTGGGAAGCTGCTGGTCAAGCCCCGGGTATGTAGTGCTCCTTGTCCTTGGACCCTGCCGGGGGAGCTTTCTGAAGAGCTGGAGCCCATCTGTGAAGCCACTGTCCAGCTGTTCTGTGCACCCCTTGCAGAGGGCCACAGCCTTTGCTGGCTCCTGTATCCCTGACCCCCAACATCTGGAGCTGGTCACCAGACACACAAAGCAGAACACACGACTGTTGGAAGGGACTGGATAAGGTCACCGGTCACAGGGTGGTGAATGAGGGGAGGGGAAGGAAAAGGACAATGGATCCTTAAGGTGAGCAGGGAGCTCTTGGGCTCTTGTGATCAAGGAGCCTCTGACAGTCCATCCCTCCCTTTCCCAACGCCCACAGCTCCTGGAGGACCTGGAGGAGCAGCTGCACTGCTCAGCCTTTGAGGAAGCAGCTTTGACCCGCAGGATTTGTAGTGAGACACAGTCCTTCCCAGCTGGCATGATGGGCGTGGCTTGGGCAGGGGTGGCGGGACTGGGGGACAGCACCATCGTCTCTGCCCCCAGATCCCACCTCCTGCTGGCTGCCCTTGGACATGGAACTGCTGCACAGACAGGTTCTGGCTCTGCAGACACAGAGGGTCCTGCTGGGTATGTAGGTTGGCAGGCATTGGGATGCCTGGCTTTCCCCAAGGAGAGAAGCTCCTCCTTCCAGGCTCTTGCAAACTGCTTTCCCATTCCTGCACAGAGAAGCGGCGGAAGGCTTCAGCCTGGCAGCGCAACCTGGGCTACCCTCTGGCCATGCTGTGCTTGCTGGTGCTGACGGTATGTACACCACACTTGGTGGGGGTGGGCAGTGGTAGCACCTTGAGTACTTTAGCCCTTCACAGGGAGAAGGAAGGAGGTGCAAGGACCTCCTTCAATAATAGTAGCTGCCTCTCAATGAGTACCTACTTTTGCGAAGCACATCAGTCCCCATTTTGTAGATGAAGAAACAGAAGTTAAAGAATTTACCCAAAAAGAGGGAAAAAAAAAAAAAGACTTTACCCAAGGCCACACAGGGCCTAAGCCATTATGCAGGTTTGCTCTGGGATGAAAATAAAGGTTAAAATCCAGTACATCCTCTCAACTTGCTACATCATGGACTTGGAAATAAGTCTTATTGGTTTGGAGAAAGATGTATATTTTTCTCTTTTGCCTTTTGGGGACTTCCCTGGGAGCTTCCCAGGTGGTGCTAGTAGTAAAGAACCTGCCTGCCGATGCAGGAGACATAAGAGATGCAGGTTTGATCCTTGAATTGGTAAGATCCCCAGAGGAGGGCATGGTAATCCACTCCAGTATTTTTGGCTGGAGAATCCCCATGGACAGAGGAGCCTGGTGGGCTACAGTCCATAAGGTCACAAAGAGTTAGACACGACTAGAATGACTTAGCATGCACACATGCACAGGGACCTCCCTGGCAATCCAGTGGTTAAGACTCTGTACTTCCACTGAAGAGGGCATGGGTTCAATCCCTGGTCGGGGGAATTAATATCCCACGAACTGTGTGGCACGTCCAAAAACACCCCAAACTAACAAACAAAACTATTTGGGCTTTTTTCTTCTGCACCTGGAAGTCCACTATAAGATACTCTCAAAGGTGCTCTGTTGCTAGCATTAACCTTTGGGAGGTCCCACACAGCTAACTGAAAACCGAAAATGATGGACCAGAGAGTGTGCTCTTAACATTCTCAACTCTGGATACATCTGTGGGCTGGGACAGCGGTGGGAGTCCATGACCTTGCCTCCCACAGGGCCTGTCTGTGCTCATTGTGGCCATCCACATCCTGGAGCTGCTCATTGATGAGGCTGCCATGCCCCGGGGCATGCAGGTACTGGGCTGCCGCCCACCCACCACATCTTTTGGGGGAGGGCCTAAGCAAGGCTGGGTGAGGGGGCGGAAAGGGAGGCCAGAGGGGAAGCCGGGCACTGGTGGTGGTGATGACGATGGGCAGTGCTGCACAGTGACACCTCTTTGTCCCTCAGGGTGCCTCCCTGGGCCAGGTCTCCTTCTCCAAGCTGGGCTCCTTTGGTGCCGTCATTCAGGTCGTCCTTATCTTGTATCCTTCTGGAAATCCACCATTGCCTCTCTTCTTCAAACCCGTCTCCTCTAGGGCTCTGGGCAGAGCTACAGTGGGAGTGAGGGGGAAGCGGGCAAGACTTGGCCAGCCCGAGGTTCAGAAAGAAGAAAACCAGTTGATTCAAAAGGAGGACTGGGGGGAGAGAGGGCCATGCCCTGTGAGACAAGGCATTGATCCCTGGGAGTGGGCCAGTTCTTCCCTAACCCAGTGGCAGTTACCTGATGGTCTCCTCGGTCGTGGGCTTCTACAGCTCTCCGCTCTTCCGGGGACTGCGGCCCAGATGGCATGACACGGCCATGACGCAGGTAGGCCATGATGCAGGTAGCCGGGAACCTGCCAGACGGGAGTGGAGGAAGCATCCTGGGGGTGTCCCTGGGCACTCAGTGCTGGCAGCTCTGGGACCCTGACCTCCCCTTTTCTCACTCCCTCCCAGATAATTGGGAACTGTGTCTGTCTCCTGGTTCTAAGCTCAGCACTTCCTGTCTTCTCTCGAACCCTGGGTAAGTAGCAAAAGGAGGTAAGGGAACTGGCTTGTTTTGAGTAGCTACTGGTACTAAGCAGCCCCGTTATATTCTTGCTCTCTCTGATTCCCACAACAAACCTATGAGGAGGTATTACCTCCATTATACAGATGGAGTAACAGAGGCTCTATAAAGTGCTGTGCTGGGATTCAGAGTAGTGTTGCTTCAAAGCTCATATTTTTTCCATTTGCTACATCCCATGGCCTCTCCTGTTTACTTCCATTTTTTTCAGTGAAGAAGTACCACTTTCCCCAAAATCTTTCTTTGGGGGATCATCTGATAAACTTTTTTTTTTTTCCTTTTGGCTGCACCCATAGGGCATGTGGGATGTTAGTTCCCCAACCAGGGATTGAGCCAATACCCCCTGCAGTGGAAGTATTGAGTCTTAACCACCGGACCACCAGGGAAGTCCCAACATTCTCATTTTAGAGATGAGAAACAGGAGAGCTACTTGATTTACCCAGAATTACATAGCTAGCTTGAGGCAAGGCTGAGTCAGGCCAGAACCTCTGTATCCTGAGCCCCAGTCCAGTGTTTTTTCTGCACACTGGGCATCAAATGATAAGCTCAACTCTCCTCCCATCTTTAGAGCTAGGATCTAGATGATGGTGGGCGAGAAGGGAAACCTATGCGACTCCCCTACTACTTCAGGGTAAACTAGTTACACTTTTGAGCATTAGCTGGTAAAAGTGTTCACCCCAAGGCAGTAGGGGAGTTGCATAGGCTCCCCACCTCCCCCGCCATTATCATCTATCTATTGTACATTATCAGTCATGTCCGACTCTCTGCAACCCTATGGACTGTATCCTGCCAGGCTCCTCTGTCCATAGGATTCCCCAGGCAAGAATACTGTAGTGTGTAGCCTTTTCCTTCTCCAGGGGATCTTCCCGACCCAGGAATCAAACGCAGGTCTCCTATACTGCAGGCAGATACACTGAGCCACCAGGGAAGCCTTATTTAGTATTTAAATCAGTTCTATTTGGTTTTTAAGTTTATATTCTCTCTACTCTACCATTTCTACTTTATGCCTTGGGATTTAGGATACTTGGCCTGTGGGTCCAGCGGTTAGTTCCTTTTAGGTTGGAAGCTGGTAGGAAAATTTTTTAAGTGGGGGAGGAGCTGAAGAATTTTAATTTATTATAATTATTATTATTAGGGGCTCAGTAAGTGTTGGAATAGTGCCTCGCACATATGGCTCCTCAGGTGTGTTGTCTCATTTAAGTCTCACAGTCCCATTATTTTGTCTACTTGTTTTTTTAATTCCCTACTTTATAGTTAAAGAAACTGAGGCACAGACGTTTAAGGAAGTTGCTTCAGATCACAGTTAGATGGGGTGGAGTTCAGATATGAACCAAAGCAGCCATAATAAGAGCCCAGTTTCTCAGCCGCCACACTGCTCTGTCTACTAAAAAAGAACACTTGGTGACCAGCTTGAGGTTTCTGGCCCAGGAACGAGTAGCAGGCCCAGGGAGCTCCTTGGGACACCTGGAGCCAGAGGGGATCCCGCCAATCCCAACACACACAGACACACACACACAGAGACACACACAGACACAAACACACACACACACTCTGCAGGAGAGGATGCCAGACTCTGGAAGGGAGGTTGGAGCAAGCCTAGCAGAGACACTTGCTTCAACTGCCCTGAACTGTCCCTGAGACAAGTTGGGATGTAGGAACAACTAATGTGTAGAAGCCAACCTATCAGTTGCAGTGTTGAGATGTGGCCACCAGGAGGCAGCAGAAAGCTCGGCTCTGAGCCAGGGAAGGGTTGGGGAGCCTACCTCCCATCCTGGCCTTTGTACTTCAGGGCTCACTTGCTTTGACCTGCTGGGTGACTTTGGACGCTTCAACTGGCTGGGCAATTTCTACATCGTGTTCCTCTACAATGCAGCCTTTGCGGGCCTCACCACTCTCTGTCTGGTGAAGACCTTCACGGCAGCTGTGCGGGCAGAGCTGATCCGGGCCTTTGGTGAGAGGGAGTCAGGGCGAGGCTGGTGGGGTGGTTGTAAGGTGGAACAGTGGTCATCCCAAGCAGGGGAGATGGCATACTCACCACCCATTCTGTGGCTTCTGAGGACTGACCTAAACCCTGCTTCTGACTACCCCCCTGCCTCTTCCCCAGGGCTGGACAGACTACCGTTGCCTGTCTCTGGTTTCCCCCGGGTGTCTAAGAAGACCCAGCACCAGTGACCTCCAGCTGGGGGTGGGAGGGAGAAACCTGGACACTGCCATCTGCTGCCTAGGCCTGGAGAGGCGCCCAGGGGTGGGTGGCCCTCAGGACCTGGAATCTGAGAGGGTGGGTGGCAGAGGGGAGCCGAGCCTTCTGCACTGCTGCGTAATCTGAGCCAGAGTTTGGGACCAGGCCCCCTTGCTTCTCTAGATTTAACTGTGGGCCCCAGCATGGGGGTGGGGCTGGGGACTGAGTCTGGCTCCTGGTCTCAAATCTGTTTACACATCAATCTGCCTCACTGCTGTTCAGGGCCATGCCCGTAGCCATGTTTACATGACTTGATGTGCAATAGGGTGGGGTGGGGGTAGGGGAGGGTCAGAGCCAGTGGCCAACTTGGGAGGCAGATTGTCTTCCCTTGCCTTTGGCCCAGCAGAGCCTAAGAGCACTGTGCTATCCTGGAGGGGCTGTGGACCGCCGGAGAGACGAGGGCATAGGGAGGAAGAGGCCACAACCATCAGCAATAAAGTTGATACCAGGGTTTTCTTTGGTTTTTTTAAAGGTCCTGTCTCTGTGTCTGTTTGAACAGCTTTGCTCCCACCAGTCCTGACTCTAGAGAGGGAAATAGAGGGGTCCTTCCCACCATCCTTTGCCTCTCCTCTATCTGTATTCTGGGGATTTGGCTCTGGTGTTTGGCCATACAGTCAGGCAGTGGGAAGCTCCTCCTCCCTTGGCCTTACTAAAACCTGGCTGGTCACCTGACTTTTCCTTATACCCAAGCCTTATTTCTTGGGTGCCTTGGTTATTGGGGGTAAATAGGCATCAGCATAGGAAGAGGTAAAAGAAGGGGCTGCCTGACAAAGGTTTGTGATTCCTACCTCTGAGAAGAGCCTAACTCTGTATTTCCAGAGGCTATCAGTGCCTTGAATATTCTGCAAGCCCTCCTGCTATATTAGGGGTAGGGACAATGTTTCTGCTCATGGTTATGAGGATTGTACATTGCACAGCTTCCAGGGGCACCATTCACCTCTTAGTCACTGTGTGCATGGTTACTACAACTATTTTTTTTTTGCAAATGGCAAGCCAGTGACTTGAGGAAGGGCTGCTTGAGGAAGGTTACTGTGAATACTAGCCATGGAGCTGAGTGAGTATGAGATACAAAAAAATAATGTAGTTGCCACAGATACTCGCTGAACACCTATATATAGGCCAGGCACTCAGCTAAATTTGTATTTAAGAATTGCTTTGTCTAGTAAGGGTGCGTGTTTATGTACATGCATGCTAAGTTGCTTCAGTCACTCTTTGCAACCGTATGGACTGTAGCCCACCTGGCTCCTCTGTCCATGGGATTCTCCAGGCAAATATACTGAAGTGGGTGCCATTCCCTTCTCCAGGGGATCTTCTTGACCCAGGGATGGAACCCACGTCTCTTAGGTCTCCTGCATTGGCAGGCAGGTTCTTTACCACTAGTGCCACCTGGGAAGCCCCCTGATAAGGGTGACATAATTTTAATACCATACTGCAATGAATGGTGGTTAATTTCTCATTCTCAAGGAAACAGAGGTCCAGTGTCAGTACATTAGGGAAGGCTTCTTAGAGAAAGACTTCTAAATGACAGTAGATTAATGGGTGAAGTGTTGCAATTTCAAAGCCTTTGACATGAGAGAGACCTGAGTGGCTAGAAAGCAGAGCTCCAGAAGGTTTGGAGAGGGAAAAGGGAGATGCCTTGTGTGTATGTATGTTAGTCGATCAGTCGTTTCTGACTCTTTGCAACCCCATGGACTGTAGCCTGCCCAGCTCCTCCATCAGTGGAATTCTCCAGGCAAGAATACTAGAGTGGGTAGCCATTCCCTTCTTCAGGGGATCTTCCCAACCCAGGAATCGAACCTGGGTCTCCTGCATTGCAGGCAGACTCTTTACCATCTGAGCCACCAGGGAAGCCCTAATAAGATGCCCTGATGGAAGGTAAAGGGAAGTGATCATCAGCCTGTTAGAGACTATGACTTTAAGTACCTGCTGGACAGGTCCTCCAGCAGTTTCCAATCCACAAACTGGGTATCCAGCAAGGATAAGAGAGGGGCAAAAGTTTGAAGTCCTGAACCAGACTATCACCATGAATGTCTGTTCCTGATTCTGAGGAAGCTCCTAGCAGAAGACTACAAAGCTACCAGGAAAAAGGGTTCTCTGGTACCCATCCCTTCCAGTCCTGGTTACTGCTAAGGAGGAGAGATGGAAGTGGGGGAGGACACAGAAAGGAGTTGTGTGCCCAAAGGGCTTTACTGGCCTTGGGCAAAAATTGGATCCCATACCTCCTAGATGATAGCAGGGGGACACGCTAGCAGGGTAGGCTTGGGGAGAGCGAAGATCTAATTCAAGTATCAGAGGAGGATGGTTTGGTGCCACACATAAGCTTAGAGGTAGAAGGATGCTTATCCAGCCAAGGATTAAAGCTGCTAGAATTTCCGAAGCAGGTGCCTGCCTGGCTTCCGGGATGGAAATGAAGTGGACCAGCGGTGGCTGGCTAGAGCCCCCGCCCCGGTGGGAGGGGGCGGGACGGTCCTGGGAGAAGGGCGGGGGGCGGGGCCAGGGGCCACTTAAGGCGGAGCCGGGCGGTCTGGCAGCGCCGGAGCCAGGCGGCAGAGCCCGGCAGGGTTGGCACTTACCCACGACCCCCCCTTCCCTGCTATGATGGCCCGTCAGTAGCAGGTTTCAGACCCCCCAAGGGTATGTAGGCAGAGCTAGCAGCAGCCAGGTGCGCAGAGCCACAGAGCTCTAGGGCACTCTGGGGGCAGCTCTGCCTGCTGCGCTCTGTGGTGCCTGGGGAGATGCCCAAGTGACGGGCGAGCTGGTGAGAACAAGAACGTTCCCTTTTGGCCCGAGTCCGTTGCATCTATGGCGCTGCCGGCCAGTCTGGTGCCCCTGTGCTGCTTGGCACTTCTGGCGCTGCCGGCTCAGAGCTGCGGGCCTGGCCGGGGACCGGTCGGCCGGCGCCGCTACGTGCGCAAACAGCTCGTGCCGCTGCTCTACAAGCAATTTGTGCCCAGCGTGCCCGAGCGGACCCTGGGTGCCAGTGGGCCGGCTGAGGGAAGGGTGACAAGAGGTTCTGAGCGCTTCCGGGACCTGGTGCCTAACTACAACCCCGACATCATCTTCAAGGATGAGGAGAACAGTGGTGCAGACCGCCTGATGACCGAGGTAAGGAGGGCCTCTCCCCACCTGCTCGAGGGCACGTCAGTTTCTCTGCTCTCCTCTGGCAGCTGGCGGGGAGGGGTGTTGAGCTGAGTTTCATCTATAGAGACCTGATCTCAAGGACCTACCTCCACTTCTCACCCCTCCCCCCACCCCCCCCCCAAAAAAAGAACACCTCTGCTGGCTGGATTTAGTGATCAAGAGGGATCCAGGGAGAGGCTGGGCTGGGGAGAGGGAGGAGGGACTAGTGAGAGTGAAGCTGGGAGAGACAGGGAGGGCGGGGAAAGGAGGATGGCGGCAGGCGAGACGGGAAATGGCTGAGGCGTGGACCGGGGGTCAGCTACCGAGCCAGGCAGGAAGGGCTGGGGTGAGCTGGGGGCCAGGAGCTGGCTAGGCAGCAGACGGAGCTCTACCCTTATCCTGGCTCCTGACCTGGTAATGTTAAAGCTCAAGGGCCAAAGAGACTGAAGGGGCTGGGAAAGTGGTGACCAAGGCACAGATCATCAGGGCCATCTACCTGAGGAGGGGCTGGGCAGGAATTGTCTTTGGTATCAGGGAGGCATCCCAGAACTGGGGTAAAGCTATCTATCTAGAGTCTAAACGACTGTCTTGGAGCAAAAAGCAGTCTCCAATGGGAAGAATAGATGGACCCACCTGAGACCTAAAGGGTTCTTGTGTCCCTCAAACGCAGTTTAGCTCAAGGACTTTCCTTGGAATTAAAGGGTTAAAATGGATTCAACGACTATGTATTAAGCATCTGCTGCAGACCAGAACCTAACCACCAACCTAGGGTGTGAGGAGAGGAACCACCTCTGGCCTGTGATCTCAACTGTCAGAGCTGGAAGGAAACTTGGAGGTCACATTCTTCCATCCTCCACCTCCCATTTTTACATCTCCGAGCTGGGCCCCAGGAGGAAAAGTGATTTAATCAAAGTCTTAAAACTAATTAGTGGCATGGCTGAGTCTAGAATTCAGGACTCCTGATTCTAAGTCCTATACACTTTCCATTACACCACCTAATTGTGTATGGGGTGGGAAGGTGGGGGGAGCGGGTGGGGGACGGATTTCCTCTGATTAACTACCATAATTTTCCAGGTTACTTTGTTAGGAAAACCTGTCCAGGGGAGAAAGAATTCCCTGAAGCCTTACCTACCCAAAGATTGGGACGGGGAAACGCCTTCCCTCCTTGGTCATGAAGTATCCTGGCCCTTTCCTCTGGCTTCCACCTGCAGCAGAGGGGGCAGAGCAAGGGACAGGACCAGGAGAATTTCTAACAGGCCCGGGAACCCCCTCCGTCCTGCTTATCTCCCACACCCTGGCTGCAAAAGGCCTTCATTGAGTTGGCTCTGCACTGGGCTGCTGCCCCCGCAGGTCAAGGCCTCAGGGCCTCCGTAGGGGACAAAACGACAAAAAGTTGGAAGGAGTTACCACTTTTCCTGTCTTCCCCCTCCCCTCCTCTCCAACCCTGCGGAGGTGTAGAAGACTCGGGAAAGAAGGGCAGGGGGGAAATGTCCCTCTGGCCAGTTAGGAAAAAACCAAGTCCGAGGAGAGACCGGAGCAGGGAGAAGAAAAGGAAGCGGTCCTCTGCTCCTCCTCCCGTGAGGTCCGTGCTGTGGTGCGCGCCAAGGTCTCCGGCTCCCAGACTGGAGCAGGCGAGATAACCGTGGTCTCCCTCCCTCGGTGCAGGCTTCCAGCCACGGCTGCTTTTCCTCCTCTCCACTCCCACCCTGCAGGGGGCCCCCCAGATCCGCGCAAGGGCAGCTCGCGTTAGTCTCAGGTGCTACTCCCACGCCTTTCTGCGCGGCCTCTGGAACAAGAGACCCAGCAATGGGGGGTTCTCAAGGGTTGGCAGAGCCTGAGCTGGAACTGGGAGGGCTGGCCGCGCTGGGGGAGGGGACCCGGCGGGCCGGAGCTGGGATGGGGGGCGCGGCTTTCTGCCCTTTCCTCTCCCTGCGCCGGGGCGGCTGAAAAGCGCCTTTGTGGATGGAGCTGCTGAGTCCGCTTCTCCCGGCGCGTCCCCGGACTCGGCCCGGGATTCTCGTTCGGTTAAGTCATCCCGGAGAATGGCCATTGTACTTCGCGCAGCCCCCGCCACCCCAGCCCTTTTTCCAGCAGCCTAGATCCCACACGGCTCCGCTTGGGCACCTCTGTGGGGGGCACTCGCACCACGAAAGGGTTAATGCTAGGGGCTGAAAGGAGGAGGAGGAAGGAAGGAAGGAAGCGGTGCCCGGTGCCAGGGAAGGCAACGAAACAAAAGATGAATCAGGAGGAGGGAGGGCGGCCGGGGCTTGGGGCGGGGGCCAGGCTAAAATAGGGGCTCCTCTCGCGGAGCCAGGCTGCTCAGCCCTTCCGTGACCAAGCTCCCACCCGCTCTCTTGCTCTCTGCCAGGTTAAGCTGAGGTTCAACTAGGGATGAAGGGCAGAAATCAAAAGTAGTACGTTTGGGTGCTCCCTTTCAACGTCAGTGTGACTCCGCAGGTCGCAAAGCCACCCTGGAAGGCGTAGATTAACGACGACACCCATTCAGATTCTCACTTCCCCAGGGCACTCAAAATCTAGGAGGGAGTGGTGTGTGGGCGGGGGGAGGGGGGTCGGGAGAACAAGAATCAACTCTCCCGTCCAGGTCGCTTTTGCCCCCGTGGTGGTAGTCGTGGTACTGAGCAGACTGACTTTATTCCCCGCCAGCGTTGTAAGGAGCGGGTGAACGCGCTGGCCATAGCAGTGATGAACATGTGGCCCGGAGTGCGCCTACGGGTGACCGAGGGCTGGGACGAGGACGGCCACCACGCGCAGGACTCACTTCATTATGAAGGACGTGCCTTGGATATCACCACATCCGACCGCGACCGCAACAAGTATGGGTTGCTGGCGCGCCTGGCCGTGGAAGCCGGCTTCGACTGGGTCTACTATGAGTCCCGCAACCACGTCCACGTGTCGGTCAAAGCTGGTACAGTAGGGGGTGGGTGGTGAGGTCCCTTCGAGAAACTGAGGGTGCACAACCCTGTTGTGACCCTAGGGGAGACCAAAGAGGCATTGGCGTTGTTAAACCATTCTTCCATTTCCGCCCGGTTGGGACCCGATCCGGGGGGACGTGCTTGTTGTTCCGGGACTGGTGAAGTCTGTACTGAGCTTGACCCACGTCCTTCAGAATCTTTACTAACATTCTGGAACCGCTGGTCTTCAGCCCTCTCTCTCTGCTTGTTCCTTGCAGATAATTCCCTGGCGGTCAGGGCCGGCGGCTGCTTTCCGGGAAATGCCACCGTGCGCCTGCGGAGCGGCGAGCGGAAGGGGCTGCGGGAACTGCATCGCGGAGACTGGGTGCTGGCGGCGGACGCGGCCGGCCGGGTGGTGCCCACGCCCGTATTGCTCTTCCTGGACCGGGACTTGCAGCGCCGGGCCTCTTTCGTAGCGGTGGAGACCGAGCGGCCCCCGCGCAAGCTGTTGCTCACGCCCTGGCACTTGGTGTTCGCGGCTCGGGGGCCAGCTCCCGCGCCAGGCGACTTTGCACCGGTGTTCGCGCGCCGGTTGCGCGCCGGGGACTCGGTGCTGGCGCCGGGCGGGGACGCCCTTCGGCCGGCGCGCGTGGCCCGCGTAGCGCGGGAGGAAGCGGTGGGCGTTTTCGCGCCGCTCACAGCGCACGGGACGCTGCTGGTCAACGATGTCCTGGCCTCATGCTACGCGGTTCTGGAAAGTCACCAGTGGGCTCACCGCGCCTTTGCTCCTTTGCGCCTGCTGCACGCGCTGGGGGCGCTGCTTCCGGGCGGGGCCGTCCAGCCGACTGGCATGCATTGGTACTCTCGGTTCCTCTATCGCTTGGCTGAGGAGCTGCTGGACTGAGCGTTCCAGGCATAGAAACCTCGTGGCACCCGTCTAAACGCGAGCGTGCGGGCTGAGATCTGGGGATATGCGCAGCAGACGATGCTGATTGGGGGGAGGGGTAGGGAGAAAATGGTTTAGGGGCAACCTCTAATTGAGAGGCTGGGTCCTAGGTAGGTGGTGGGGTTGATGATGGATACTCCTTGACGAGGACTATGTCTCCTCTTATTCCCCAATGCCTCAGCCCCACTCGATTATTTTATTTTATTTTCTATTTATAAATTGTAATATAATGATCTGCTTGCCCAGCCTGGCAAAATGAGGGGCTGAGGCACGGCCATAACATTTCCCTACAAGTGGGCTAATAAAAGGAAGGGTTCCAGGAGCTTATTGGGAAATATCTCTATTCAGATGGTGATTTGCCTCCAGATGGGGGGAGGGGTATGGAGAAAGGGGACCATACCTTACTTCCCATCCCCCCTTGTTTCCCAGCAGGCCGTCCTGCCTTGCTTCCTCCTCTCTGGAGGCTTCCCTGTCGACCAGCAACAGAGACCAGAAGAGTCTGCCCTTTTCTAGGCTGCTAGTTCTTTTTCCCACCAGAGAGGACTAGCATTCTGCCCATGTGTCTGCATACCCGACTGTTGAAGAGACTCGGGTTATCCAAAGAACAAGACAACTCAAACGCATTCTTTCTGTTCATAGGGGCTCCAGAGGAGGTTCAAGCCATTTTAGGTACTGATACTTAAAGAATTCTGGCTCCCATTTGTTAGCCTGCGCTCTCCCCTGCTCAAGAATCCCCATAGCCTGCATTCTGCTCTGGTGTGTGTGCAGTGGGGGATTGGGGGTGGGGTGTCTACATGGGACTGATTTTTTTTTTTCTTCCCCTGGGAGGTCACTGGACCAACTGACAACTCATGGCAATCCCACAGCTCAGTTCAGTCGCTCAGTCATGTCCAACTCTTTGCAACCCCATGGACTGCAGCACGCCAGACTCCCTCTACATCACCAACTCCCAGAGTTTACTCAAACTCATGTCCATTGAGTTGGTGACGCCATCCAACCATCTCAGCCTCTGTTGTCCCCTTCTCCTCCCGCCTTCAGTCTTTCCCAGCACCAGGGTCTTTTCCAATGAGTCAGTTCTTCGCATCAAGTGGCCAAAATATTAGAGTTTCAGCTTCAGCATCAGTCCTTCCAATGAATATTCAGGACTGATTTCCTTTAGGATGGTCTGGTTGGATTTCCTTGCCGTCCGAGGGACTCTCAAGAGTCTTCTCCAACTCCACAGTTCAAAAGCATCAATTTTTCGGTGCTCAGGTTTCTTTATAGTCCAACTCTCACATCCATACATGACTACTGGAAAAACCATAGCTAATTCATAACTGGTAGTCTCCATACATTCTTGATTAAGAGAAAGAACCTGCACAGAGTGCTGGAAACTGTTCTTCCTGATGGGCTGAGCACAGAGAGCAACTTCAGCCCAAATGTATGGCAGCAGAGGGGACATGGGCTCTCCAAGCAAGGGAATGTAGGAATTAAAAACTGAGCCCCCTTTCTGATCAGCTGTCCTGGTTGTTTCTACTGGCTTCCTCCTCCTTTCCCCTCTCCCCCTCCCATTATTGCCAGCTCTGCTTACCTGGAATCTAGGCAGGCAGGTGCCTCCGAGTTAGGAATGGAAGCTCCGAGGGAGTTGCAGTACACTGGAAGGAGAGTGTCAGGGCCTGGAGGATGGTTAAGTGTTGGTACCACCAGGAGCCCACCCTTCCCTGTAGCAGTTGGGCTCTTCCAGGGCAAGGTCCCTGCTATACACTGCCCTCTAGTGGCCTTTAGGATCGGCTCCCTTCTAGCCCCTAGGAAAGAGGAACTATATGCTGTACAGATGGTGGATGGATTTGTGCAAAAGAGCCTTCTCCCCCGAGACAAGAGGGGGTGGATGGGCCTGTTAAGCTGCCGGGGCTGAGCCACAGGTGTCAGGGGCTGGTGAGGAACTCACCTGCCTCTCATTTGGAAAGTGGCACTTTTGCATCGCTCGTTCTTGGTCTAGTTCTGTGGCTCCTGGAAGCTGGAGGTATATTGTAGCCTGTAGTAATCCAGACTTTCATGTGCATCCAAGTTAGCCTACTTATCTCCCTCACCCTGGGCCCCTCTGAGTTCAGTGTTTGGAGGTGAAAGCGTACTTAGGGTTCCAGGTAGTGCTTGATAAAACCAACATTTGGAAACAGGCGAAGTTTACCTTTGCTCAGTGGTAAAGAATCTACCTGCCAAGCAGGAGATGCAAGTGCAATCCCTGGGTGGGGAAGATCCTCTGGAGAAGGAAATAGCAACCCACTCCTGTATTCTGGCCTGGGAAATCCCATGGACAGTGGAGCCTGGCAGGCTACAGCCCATGTTAGTGACTAAACGACAACAAAGTTTGCCTCTATATCCTTCCACAGCCATTTCCCTCTATCCTCAGCAGGTGCCCGTTACCACCACTCTTCCCCTTTCAGAGTGACTTCAGAAGCACACTCCAAGCTGTGGACCTTTCCTACTTTCTACACCTGCCCTTGTCTCATTCTGTCAGACCCTGATGCCTTCTTGTCATGTCACTCCAGGTGATGACTAAACTCATAAATCTCTATGTTGTTGATGGGCTCCTTTTTTTACTACTCTTTTCACATAATGCATGTATTTTAAAGGCCTGCTGAAAATAAGGCCTCCGATTCTTACCACCTTAATGTGCTGGGCAGGAGATATTTGGGGGCAAGGAGAATTAATTGGTTTCCCTTAAACTACATCCCGCAGACTTCTTCCCAGGTTGAAGGCTCACCTCTCACCTCCCCCACTCGCACCCTAACTTTCATTCCTCATTATTCTCTTCCTCTTGAGGCCCTCCCAGCTTCCTAAAATAAAATTCATTACCTTCCTTCAAGCAGCAAAGAACACCATCCTGGCCTGAAGATGGCCAGGAGGCATATTCAACTGGGCCACAGGACATCTCTAAGTGCAACACCCCTTCTCATTAACAAAATAGGCAGTGAGGATTAGGGAAAGGGCATGACTTGGAAGTTGGGCAGACCTGGAGTTAGTGATCCCTGCCTGACAAGATCGTTGACAATAGCAGTGTATGTGCCCGATTGGAGCGGAAGCTACCAAGCTCTCTATTGTCTGCATCTGTTTCTCGCTGCCTTTGCTGCTCTGCTGTCTGTAGACTGTCTGCTTCCCTCCATACCACTCTACCAGAATCAGCATTATCAGTGGTTCCCAGACTTTCGGGGGGTTGTGTTGCCCCTTTACTTGTTTGATTTCATAACATTCCGTTCTTCAGAAAGTGCTCTGTGACAGATGTGGGTTTGCTTTAGAACTGAAGTATAGTTAAAAGTAATCTTGTTTTGAGAATTTGCAGAGCATTTTGTTGATCATCCTGGCAAGACCTCTTGGCATTTTGGGAAACTGGAGTTGAGAAGTACTGTGTTGAGGTTCAGGTGAACTTTGGGGACTTCCCAGGTGGCTCAGATGGTAAAGGTCTAGGTGACCTTTTTATTGCCCAGAATTCAGATTTTTCTCCCCTTCCTTTCTTCATCAGGATTTGCTGAACATACGCAGTGTAGCATCATATTAGACATGGAAAAACATAAAAATTAAGAAATAGTTTCTCAAAAGTTTAAGATGGTTAACTACCTAAGCAACAGTGTTACTTCAGATGAGTGGAATGGGTGGTAAATGTCATATTTGTACCCAGAAGGCCTTGTGGAGAAAGTAGGGCCTGAATAGGATGTTGTAGCATGTGTAGGTGGAAGACACTAGAAAGGCCATTCCAGATAGAAGAAACAACATGAGCAAGGACTTGGTATCTGGAATGTGAATGTGCAGGCTGGTTACAACAGGAGACTGGGAAGTGTAACTACAGCCAACGCTGCCTGAGAACGCACTACAGGCTAGGCCCTGTTTTAGCACTTTACATGCATCCTCATTTAGTCCTCACATAACCCAGTGAGATTATATTACAGAAGAGGAAACTGGGGCAGGAATAACTAAATAAGACTGCCTTCATGGATGGGGCCACATCCTATGGGGTCTTAAGCTAGTGTTAACTCTTCCTCGTTCCCTTCACTGAGTCACTAGTAAGTCTCACTTTCTGACAGTACTCTCTCATTTTCGTTGACTCTTCTTCCTCCTGTCTGGAGGACTGGCTTCCTTACCTAGCCACTGCTTAAGGAAATATAGATGTACATGCAAGTTTCTGGCAGTAATCCATAGCAGGTGGGTACACCAACCCAGGAAGCAAGAGAAGACTCTCAGCTCTTTTTGAATTAGAGGAGAGGGAATATTGAGCTTTGTCATGGACTGAATGTATGTGTCACCCCCAAATTCATCTGTTGAAGCTCTCATGTCTGTGTGGCTATATTTGGAAATGGGGCCTCTAAGGAAGTAATTAAGGTTGAATGAGTTCATTAAACTGGGCCCTGATCTGACAGGATTAGTGTCATTTCAAGAAGACACAGGAGAGGGCTTGCTTTCTCTCTCTTCACATGCTCAATGAAAGGCTGTAGTGAGAAGGCAGCCACCTTACAGGCCACAAAGAGAGCTCTCACCAGAAACTGCATTGACTGGAACCTTGATCTTGATTTTTCTAGCTTCCAAAACTATGAGAAAATAAATGTTTGATGTCTAAGCCACCCAGTCTATGATATTTTGTTATGGGAGCTCTAGCAGAATAAAGGAAGCTTCTAGAAATGTTTGAAATAAGAAGAAGCCAGGACTTTTCTGGTGGTTCAGTGGTTAAGAATCTACCTTGTAATGCAAGCAACATGGGTTCGATCCTTGGTCTGGGAAGATCCCACCTGCCTCAGGGCACTACAACTGCTGAGCCTGCAAGCCCTAGAACTTGTGCTCTGCGATGAGAAGCCACCACAAGGAGAAGTCTGCGCATTGCAACTAGAGAGTAGCCCTTGATCCCTTCAACTAGAGAAAACCCATACACAGCAATGAAGATGCTATACGGCCAAAAAAAAAAGGGGGGACCCAGTGCTAAGATGGGGTCCTTAGTAAAAATAATGAGCTCTGTTTGAAAAATTAGCATTTCTGACCTAGAGTCTTGAGATATTTATCCCTGACTGCTTTTGTGGTTTCTGCTGTATTGGAGGAAGCTTTCTTCTCTGTCTGGGAGCCTGAAGTAGCTGTCTATGGGAAGCAGTCTATGGGTGGTTGGGGTATTTCCCTATGGGGGATTTTGTGGCCAGTTAGCATATTCAAGCCCACTTCTCTGTGTTATTGTCTCTGTATGAGACCTGGTTGATGATGAACATCTCCCATGAGAAAGGGGTATCTCTAATCAGGGTTTGTTGAGTACCTGCTATGTGCCAAATACGGTGCTGTGCCATGGGGTTAGGACAGTAAAGTCAAGCATAGTTCTTACAAGTCCTCTAGGGAGACAGGCATAAGTGGTTAAAAGGTGGTTGAGTGTGGTGAGGAGATGAGAAATGACATTTAAGCTGAGACCTGAAAGATGGATAAGAGTCGTTCAAGCAAAGAGAATAGTATGTGCCAAGGACTGGCATTGGGGAGTGATGATAAGGTGAATCTGAGGAGCACTGACAAGTTCAGGACAGTGCAAGGGAGATGGGATAACTTGAAGGATTTTCAATTCTGTCTGAAATTTGGAAAACAATTGCAGGATTTGAAGCAGGTGAGGGGGAAAATAAAACTTGCACTTAAAAAAAGAAACTGCTGGAACTTCTCTGGTGATCCAGTGGTTAAGAATCCACTTTCCAATGCAGGGGACACGGGATTGATCGCTGTTTGGGGAACTAAGATCCCTCATGCCATGGGGCAAATAAGCCTGTCTGTTGCGACTACTGAACTCGAGTGCCACAACTATGACCCACTGCAGCCAAAAATAAACATTTGTTTAAAAAATAAATTGACAATTAGATGGGCTTTGGGGGTTATCTTTATCCCTAAGTACATTAGTCCTCATCAGAGCATGTGAGTGTCACTAATTATGATCACAAGTAGGAAATGTATCCATTCCCATGGGGGACATGTTATGGAAACCCATGGTGGTGGGGGAAGTGTAGGGAAATTGAAGCAGGACAAGAGAGGAAAGGAGAACTGAAGGCGGTACCTCCAGTCCTTGCTTTGCTTCTCTCTGAAACCTAAACCCAAACTGTCTCTCAACTTCCCTCCTTGAGACCACATAACGTAAGAACACAGTTGTCTGATTTCAAACCACATGATGTCCAAACAGAAGTTCTTGGAACTGGGGACTCTTTCTGCTATTCTCTTTTGCTTTCCAGCGATTCTTTCCAATGAGCCTTGACTTTGCTTGGAGCTGATAGCCTTAAGCTGATACAGAGCTGCCACCCTGAGAGTCGGGTCTGGGCTGAACATTGCAGCTGCCCAGGGAACAGCTGGTTAAGCCCTCAGCAGCTGCAGCAGCTGGGATTCCACCCAACATTTGAGCTGGGATTAATCCCATTTCCTCCACACACATCCTTTCCTTGTTCTAGTCCTGGCTAGTCTATAGGAGCTCGTAGAATCTCTGAGGCTAGAGAGCCTGAATCTCTCCCTGAGCTAAGCTGGGGCCAAAGTCACCCACCTTCCTCTTCTCTTAGAGGCAGCTGGTTACGGCACCTTAGCACCACTACAGGAGGGAGAACTGGCCTCTCTCTCTCTCATATGGCCTCCTTGCCCTCGTTCTCTCTATCCCTTGATAAACTGGCTAGGGTAGATTATTATTTGAAATGTCTCATTTTCAACAACTGGTGGAACTGTCTAAAGATTAATGGGACTTCTTTGGGAGGGTCAGAAGGTGGATTGCCTTTATCTTTGAAAGAGTCTATATGAAGGCTTGGAAACTTGGTGGGAGTGTAGCAGGAGGGTCAAGGTGGTTGTCACTTTTGAACTGTGATTGCCTCTCACTTGACTGTGTTTCCCCAGTTAAGAACAATAGGGCTGTATATTCTATTTGGTGCTTAGTCACCAGCTGTGACCTTGAGGAAAATCACTTTGTAATGCCAGAGGCTACTACAATGAGGTGCTTCCAAGGGGTTGGAAATAAGGAGGAGCTCTGAGATTTAAACAAGTCAGATTAACACACAAGAGACAAGGCAGTTCCTCTCAGGTCCAGAGACACCCTCCCTTCAACAAATATTTATTAAAGCTCCTACAAATACTATTTCAAATCCTAAAAGATGATGCTGTGAAAGTGCTGCACTCAATATGCCAGCAAATTTGGAAAACTCAGCAGTGGCCAAAGGACTGGAAAAGGTCAGTTTTCATTCCAATCCCAAAGAAAGGCAATGCCAAAGAATGCTCAAACTACTGCACAGTTGCACTCATCTCACACACTAGTAAAGTAATGCTTAAAATTCTCCAAACCAGGCTTCAACAGTACATAAATTGCAAACTTCCAGATGTTCAACCTGGGTTTAGAAAAGGCAAAGGAACTAGAAATCAAATTGCCAACGTCCACTGGATCATTGAAAAAGCAAGAAAGTTTCAGAAAAACATCTTTTTCTGTTGCATTGACTATGCCAAAGCTTTTGACTGTGTGGATCACAACAAACTGTAGAAAATTCTGAAAAAGATGGGAACACCAGATCACCAGACCTGTCCCTTGAGAAATCTGTATGCAGGTCAAGAAACAACAGTTAGAACTGAACATGAAACAACAGACTGGTTTCAAATAAGGAAAGGAGTACATCAAGGCTGTAGATTGTCACCCTGCTTATTTAACTTATATGCAGAGTACATCGTGAGAAACCCTGGGCTGGAAGAAGCACAAGCTGGAATCAAGATTGCTGGGAGAAATATCAATAACCTCAGATATGCAGATGACACCTCCCTTATGGTAGAAAGCGAAGAAGAACTAAAGAGCCTCTTGATGAAAGTGAAAGAGGAGAGTGAAAAAGTTGGCTTAAAGCTCAACATTTAGAAAACTAAGATCATGGCATCCGGTCCCATCGCTTCACGGTAAATAGGTGGGGAAACAGTGGAAACAGTGACAGACTTTATTTTCATGGTCTCCAAAATCACTGCAGATGGTGATTGCAGCCATGAAATTAAAAGACACTTACTCCTTGAAAGGAAAATTATGACCAACCTAGACAGCATATTAAAAAGCAGAGACATTACTTTGCCAACAAAAATCCATCTAGTCAAAGCTATGGTTTTTCCAGAGGTCATGTATGGATGTGAGAGTTGGACTATAAAGAAATCTGAGTACCAAAGAACTGATGCTTTTGAATTGTGGTGTTGGAGAAGACTCTTGAGAGTCCCTTGGACTGCAAGGAGATCCAACCAGTTCATCCTAAAGGAAATCAGTCCTGAATATTCATTGGAAAGACTGATGTTAAAGCTGAAACTCCAATACTTTGGCCACCTGATGTGAAGAGCTGACTCATTTGAAAAGACCCCAATGCTGGGAAAGATTGAAGGTGGGAGGACAAGGGGGTGACAGAGGCTGGAGATGGTTGGATGGCATCACCAACTCAATGGACATGAGTTCAAGTAAACTCCGGGAGTTAGTGATGGAGAGGGAGGCCTGGCGTGCTGCAGTCCATGGGGTTGCAAACATTCAGACATGACTGAGCAACTGAACTGAACCTGCAAATACTATTAGTACTGCTATACTAAGGATTTTTGACATTTTTCTAGGAAATAAGCAATCACTTTATTTTATTTTTAATATAAATTTATTTGTTTTAATGGAGGCTAATTACTTTACAATATTGTATTGGTTTTGCCATACATTGACATGAATCTGCTGGAAATAAACTATCATTTTAATGGATTAAATTAATTAGGTTTTAACTGAAAGGAATGGCCAATTAAATTTGGGTTTTGAAAAGGTCATTCTAGCTCCTAAGTGGAGAATGGATTAGAATGGAGTTAGTGGGCCCAGTTTTGGAGTTTGGGGGTTCCCTGTTGGCTCAGAGGTTAAAGCGTCTGCCTGCAATGTGGGAGACCTGGGTTCGATCCCTGGGTTGGGAAGATCCCCTGGAGAAGGAAATGGCAACCTACGCCAGTATTCTTGCCTGGAGAATCCCATGGACAGAGGAGCCTGGTGGGCTACAGTCCACAGGGTCGCAAAGAGTCAGACATGACTGAGCAACTTCACTTTCAGTGGGCCTAGGGAGGGGAGCAAGCAAAACAGACAATGAGATAATGAGTGATGGTGTTGGTTGAGGTGAAGAGGTGGCAGTAGAGACGGAAAGGACAGTTTCAGGAAACATTTATATTTGTGGGATTGATAGGACCTGGTGGTTGATTGGATAAAGCATGGAGCGAAGAGTAAGGCAGAAGGAGAAAAAGATTTCTCTCAACTTTATCTGCTTTATATTAATGTATCTGAAATGAAAGAAAGAAAAATAAAACTGGGAAGATATACCCATCTGAATGCAGAGTTCCAAAAAACAGAAAGGAGAGATAAGAAAGCCTTCCTAAGTGAACAATGCAAAGAAATAGAGGAAAACAATAAAATGGGAAAGACTAGAGATCTCTTCAAGAAAATTAGAGATACCAAGGGAACATTTCATGCAAAGATGGGCACAATAAAGGACAGAAATGGTATGGACCTAACAGAAGCAGAAGATATTAAGAAGAGGTGGCAAGAATACACAGAAGAACTATAAAAAAAGATCTTAATGACTTGGATAACAATGATAGTGTGATCACTCACCTAGAGCCAGACATTCAGGAATGTGAAGTCAAATGGGCCTTAAGAAGCATCACTATGAACAAAGCTAGGGGAGATGATGGATTTCAGCTGAGCTATTTCAAATCCTAAAAGATGATGCTTTTAAAGTGTGCACTCAATATGCCAGCAAATTTGGAAAACTCAGCAGCAACCACAGGACTGGAAAAGGTCAGTTTTCATTCCAATCCTAAAGAAGGGCAATGCCAAAGAATGTTCAAATTATTGCACAATTGCACTCATTTCACATGCTATCAAGGTCATGCTCAAAATCCTCCAAGCTAGGCTTCAATAGTACATGAATGGAGAACTTCCAGATGTTCAAGATGGATTTAGAAAAGGCAGAGGAACCAGAGATCTATTGCCAACATCCACTGGATCATTGAAAAAGCAAGAGTTCCAGAAAAATATCTACTTCTGCTTTATTTACTATGCTAAAGCCTTCGACTGTGTGGGTCATAACAAACTGTGGAAAATTCTTCAGGAGATAGGAATATCAGACCACCTAACCTTTTTCCTGAGAAGCCTGTACGCAGGTCAAGAAGCAACAGTTAGAACAGAACATGGAACAACAGAGTGGTTCAAAATTGGGAAAGGAGTGTGTCAAGGCTGTATATTGTCACTCTATTTATTTACCTTATATGCAGAGTACATCTTGAAAAATGCCAGATGGATGAATCACAAACTGGAATCAAGACTGCCAGGAGAAATATCAATAACCTCAGATATGCAGATGACACCATCCTTATGGCAGAAAGCAGAAAGGAACTAAAGAACCTCTTGATGAAGGTGAAAGAGGAGAGTGAAAACTGGCATCCGGTCCCATCACTTCATGGCAAATAGATAGGGTAAATGTTAAAACTAAACATTCAAAAAAAAACTAAGTTCGTGGCATCTGGTCCTATCACTTCATGGTAAGTAAATGGGGAAACAATGGAAATAATCAGAGACTTATATTTCTTGGGCTCCAAAATCACTGCAGATGGTGATTGCAGCCATGAAATTAAAAGACACTTGCTCCTTGAAAGAAAAGCTATGACAATCCTAGATGGTGCATTAAAAAGCAGAGATATTACTTTGCCAACAAAGGTCCATCTAGTCAAAGCTATGGTTTTTCCAGTAGTCATGTATGGATGTGAGAGTTGTACCATAAAGAAGGCTGAGTGCCGAAAAATTGATGCTTTTGAACTGTGGTGTTGGAGAAGACTCTTGAGAGTCCCTTGGACTGCGAGGAGATCAAACCAGTAAATCCTAAAGGAAATCAAGCTTGAATATTCATTAAAGACTGAATTCATTGGAAAGCTGAAGCTGAAGCTCCACTACTTTGGTCACCTGATTCAAAGAGTCAACTTATTGGAAAAGATCCTGATGCTAGGAAAGATAGAAGGCAGGAGGAGAAGGGGACGACAGACGATGAGATGGTTGGATGGCATTACCAACTCAATGGACATGAATTTGAGCAAGCTCCAGGAGATGGTGAAGGACAGGGAATCCTGGCGTGCTGCAGACCATGGGGTTGTAAAGAGTCAGATACAACAGAGGGACTGAACAACAATGAAATGAAAGAGAGAGCCCTTGATCAACCAGCATCAATCTATCAATCCAAAATGGAATGTGGCAAATGGGCAACTCAGTCAATCAATTTGTTACCATGTGCCTAGAATTATCTTTCATTATGCATTAATTTATTATTTGGGGGGAGTTGTGCTGCGTCTTCATTGCTGCACTCAGGATTTCTCTAGTTACGGTGCAAGTGGGGGCTGCTGTCTAGTTGTGGTGCATGGGCTTCTCATTGCGGTGGCTTCTCTTGTTGAGAAGCATGGGCTCCAGAGCATGTATGCTTCGGTAGTTGCGGTGCACAGGCCCAGTTGCCCTGTGGTATGTGGACTCCTTCCAGACCAGGGATGGACCAAGGATTGAACCTGTGTCCCCTGTATTGGCAGGCGGATTCTTAACCAATGGACCACCAAGGAGGTCCATGCCTAGAATTATCTTGAGGAGAGAGGTGCTGAATGTGGTCATTGGTGGGTCAGGGATGGTTCTTTGGGTCTCCATATGACCTGGTTGAAATACCTTCTTCTTTATCCTAATTTTCCGTTCATTGGGCAACAAATTGGTACCTCACTGGAAAAGGGAGTGCCCTAGAAAGAGGAGCACAGACTTCCTCGGTAGTGGAAAGGGAAAGCATGGTGGGAACCCAGATCTGGTGTTCATGAATTAATTCGAGGCTTCCCTAGTGCATGACCATTTGGAGGTGTCCTGAGCAAGTCCAATTCCCAAGTTAGCTAGACTGTGCTCCTCCCGGCATTGCCTTTCTCAGTGGTGTCCAGGGAGGGAGCCAGGCCATCTGCTTCTGTGCATACCTCTCTGGCCAAACTGCTAATTCATTTTCAAACTAATAATGATAGTTCTTTTGATGGCTTCAATTTAATGAGTACCGAATAGTTTTCAATTGAGTGATAGGGATTATCTCATTTACTTCTCACAAGAGTTGTGCAAAAGCCAGTATTTGATTCCAGAAAGATTTCTGCAGGTCACAGGAGGGCTAAAGTTCTGGTTCCAAGGTTGTACAGCCAAAAACAATGCCTCAGATGACAGAACCAAGCCAGGGGCATTGCGGCAACTGCCATTAAACACTGGACAGTGCAGCGTGCAGGCTGATGCCCTGGCTAGATGCCGGACGGCACCGCTGACACCGTGGCCACTACCTGGCAACTCTGTCTTTCTGTGGCAGCTGGAAAGAAGGACAAATGTTTACTACCTGGTTATTCTAACCATTTCATAGAAGAGAAACTGAGGCTCAGAGGAGTCGAGTACCTGCCTGAGATCACAAAGTGAGTCAGTCAGGTTCTGAAACCAGGTCTGGTTGACTGCAAAGTCCATATTCTTTCCATATTTCACTGGTATAATGCACTTTACTTCTCCAGGCTGCATTTTTTCAGTCTGTAGTTTGGAGAAGTTGTGCTCCATCAGTAGTTCTCAAAGTGTGGTCCATAAATCAGCAACCTCAGAATTGTCTGGAAATTTGTTCAAAAGGCACGTTTTTGGTTCCTACCCAGACCTATTGAATCAAAAATTCTGGTGTAGGGTCCGACAGTCTGTGCATTAACAAACTCTCTGAGTGACTCTAACGTGTCCTCACCCTTCAGAATAACTGTACCAGATGATCGCCAAGGTCCTCCAGCTCTCATACGTTATAATTCAGTTATTTTGGAAGTTGCTGATTGTGGTCCTTGGATCAAGCAAGGTGCCTTTAGAGGAGCTAAGTACTGCTAATTTTTCTGAAGTGAGTTGGTGTTTATCAAACTCCATGATAGCAAAATTTAAGAAGAGGTATAAGGATGAGGAAAGTACCAGACGTATGAAACATGCAGGGGAGATACCTGCACATGTATTCTGGTTATTTTTTCTGGTGAGTGCCTAGAGATACATATCCTTAGTTGGCTCATTAATATGTGAACAGCTGGGAGTTGTCTCAAAATCCACAGGTCGAAAATAAGTGCATTAGAGACTTCCTTGGTGGTCCAGTGGTTAAGACTCCGCCCTTCCACTGCAGGAGGCATGGGTTTGATCCCTGGTTGAAGTACAAAATCCCAAATGCCATGTGATGTGGCAAAAACAAAAAATGCACAAACAAACAAACAAACAAAGCAACTATGTAAAAAATCAGTGCATTGATTCAATACTTTCCCCATCCCCCCACTAAGCAATTCCTGTCCTCCCCATGTCCTCCAAATCTATAAATGGAATTTGGCCTCTTCTAATGAGGTCAAGGCTATGGTTTTTCCAGTAGTCATGTATGGATGTGAGAGTTGGACTGTGAAGAAGGCAGAGCACCGAAACTGATGCTTTTGAACTGTGGTGTTGGAGAAGACTCTTGAGAGTCCCTTGGACTGCAAGAAGATCCAACCTGTCCATTCTCAAGGAGATCAACCGTGGGATTTCTTTGGAAGGAATGATGCTAAAGCTGAAACTCCAGTACTTTGGCCACCTCATGCAAAGAGTTAACTCATTGGAAAAGACTGATGCTGGGGGGGATTGGGGGCAGGAGGAGAAGGGGATGACCGAGGATGAGATGGCTGGATGGCATCACTGACTCAATGGACGTGAATCTGAATGAACTCCGGCAGTTGGTGATGGACAGGGAGGCCTGGCGTGCTGGGATTCATAGGGTTGCCAAGAGTCAGACATGACTGAGCGACTGAACTGAACTGAACTGAATGAGGTCATCATCTTTTAAAGTTCTGTCTGGAGTGCCCTTTGTAGGAGTCCTCAGCATCCTCTGTGTTGCTGTTGTGGTCCAAGCCCTCATCTTTCTCCTCCTGGATATCAGCTTCCTAATTGTGCTGCTGCCTCCAGCCTCAGTCTCTCCTGGTACATCCTTCTCCACAGGGTCACGAGTGAGATCCTTACAAAGCACAGCTGTCTTCATGGTACTGTCCTCCCCACAACACCTCCACCTGGGAAATAGCAAAGGTCCAACTGCTCATTGCAGAGCTTTCCAAATCTCTTACTATTTTGATGACTATGTCTATAGTTCCATTCCACCCATATAATTATTTAGTATTTTACTGTCTTTTCTTTCTATCAATTTCAGTCTCATCTAAGCAAGAATATTTCTGAAGTCATAGTTTTGGCATTAAGTCTCCCTTACATAACAAAAAAATTTGTTATGTAATTTTTAAGCTTGTGTATTAACTAAGTCATCTTACATACCACTAGTGGTATATTTTGAAAGCCCTTGGGATACTGAATAAAGACCAAATTTTAAATCTGGCATTCAGAACCCGCCTTGATCTGATCCCAGTCAAATTTCCAGCCTTAATTTCCACACATAACCCACATACACAGAATGCTCCAAGTACAGGATCCACTCTGTATTTCCAAATACACTGTGCTTTTGCTCTTCTCTTAGCATTTTGCCTTAAAACTTTTTTTTTTTTTTAATGGAATGAGAGTTCCCTGGACAGCAAGGAGATCAAACCGGTTGATCTTAAAGGAAATCAACCCTGAATATTCATTGGAAGGACTGATGCTGAAGCTGAAGCCCCAGTACTTTGGCCACCTGATGTGAAGAGCTGACTTATTGGAAAAGACCCTGATTCTAGAAAAGATAGAAGGCAGGAGGAGAAGGGGATGACAGAGGATGAGATGGTTGGATGGGATCACTGACTCAATGGACATGAGTTTGAGCAAACTCTGTGAGTTGGTGAAGGGCAGGGAAGTCTGGTGTGCTGCAGTCCATGGGGTCACAAAGAGTTGGAGACGACTGAGGGACTGAACAACAACAGCAACATATTTGATTTACAATGTTGTGTTAGTTTCAGCATAGTGATTCACAGCAAAGTGACCCAGTTATATATATTTCAGATTCTTTTCCATTTTAGGTTATTACAAGATATTGAGCGTAGTTCCGTGTGCCATACAGTAGGTCCTTGTTGGTTATCTATTTATTTTTTTAGGCCCAGTTGTGTGGCATGCAGGATCTTAGTCCCCCAGCCAGGGATGAAATCCACACCCTGTATGTTGGGAGTATGGAGTCATAACCAGTGGACCACCAGGGAAGTACCTCCATTTAAAAAAATAATAATTTGACTTATTTTTGACTGCGATGGATCTTCATTGCTGCATGGGGGCTTCCCTTCGTTGCTGTATGCAGGCTTCTCACTGCAGGGGCTTCTCTTGTTGCAGAGCACAGACTCTAGGCAAGGAGCTTCAGTAGTTGCGGTACTCAGTAGCTGTGGTTCCCGGGCTCTAGAGCACAGGCTCAGTAGTTGTGGCACATGGGCTTCGATGCCCCATGGCATTTGGAATCTTCCTAGAAAGGGATCAAACCCGTGTCTCCCTCACTGGCAGGTGGCATCTTTACCACTGAGCCAACAGGGAAGCCCCGTCCATTTTATATACATATATACATAGTTCAGTTCAGTTCAGTTAATCCCAAACTCCTAATTTATCCCTCTCCATCCCAGCATTTTGCTTTTTTGCTCAGGGCATTCTTGAGCTTTAAGTTTCAGCTCATTTATCAGTTATCATGTGAAATCTCTTTGATCTTTCCAGACAGAATCAATCATTCTTCCTTCCTCCCTTTCTTCTTTCCTTCCTCTTTTTCTTGTTTTTTTTTTTTTTCTTGAAGAAACATTTATTTTATGGTTCTAGCTAGTTTTACTGTAATGTGAAACTTGCTATAATTTTGTTTGATAATTTTTCCTACTACCACATTTGGAAGTGTATCATTCAGAATCGTTGAAGGAAACAGACTGTATACTCAAATGGGGAATTGAGGAGCATAGGATGAAAGGAATGTTCATAAAGGTGTGGACAGGATAATGGAGTATCTACAAGTGTTCTGAAGTATTCAGAGTCTGTCTTCAGTGGGGAGTCACCAGAGGTGCTAACCCCTAGACCTGAAGGGCAAGGGAAGAAAGGGTCACAAGAACCAAAGAGAGGTGTACCTGTACCTAGCTGAAGGAGAAGGCCTTGCAACAGGATCTGTGGCTTCTGTTAGCCCCATGAGTGAGTCCAGGAGAGCCAACAGAAGAACTGCCAATTCAATCCATGAAATCATCAGAAATAATACACTGGTGTTGTTTTAAACCACCAAGTTTTGATATAGTTTGTTATGCAACAATAGATAACTGATATATCAGCAGGGAGGTGAAGCCATAACTATTCCTCCACCATAACTGTGAGAAACCAAGAAGATCTGTGAAATGGAACCCATCATTTCAATGCAAACATATTAATAGTAAAAACATTTTTATTTTTTTCAAGATTTTTGTTTGATGTGGACCATTTTTAAAAAGTCTTTATTGAATTTGTTCCAATGTTTCTGTTTTATGTTTTGGTTTTTGGCCTCAAGGCATGTGGGATCTTAGCTCCCCAACCAGGGATCAAACCAGCACCTCCTGAAATGGAAGGCAAAGTCTCAACTACTAGAGTGCAGAGAAGTCCCTTCATTTTTCATAGAGATACTTAAAACAGCTTTCTGGCAGCAATTCATCTTTATTTTATCTCAGCTGTTTGAAATAGAGCAATGTATGATGCTGTCTCTAGAAATTTTATGCTAAGCTTATTTATAAATCATTAGGGTAGTTTGCTCCCTTCATTTAATCCTTTATTGGTGATCTTTGCATATCTGTGATCTTTATGAAGTAACCATTTATGCCCTCCCTTTATGGTGATTGATATTTAACAAATATCTTGGTCTCAAGATACACAGGTCTGTTAGAATGGCTCACTAAACATTTGTTCCTATTCTCTTTTGCTTTCCTTTGCAAAGAATGGAAAACAAAATGCTAAACAAAACTTCCTGGCTCTCTTGTAGGTAGAGATGGTCATATGATACAGTTCTGTTCAAGATGTAGGAGAACATTTTCCATGAGATCTTTCTGCATTAAAAAAAAAAAAAGCCAAACACCTCACAAGAGAAAGTCCTTTGTTTCAGTCCTTTTGCCTTCTTCTTGACTGAAAACAAGAGAGTTCGAGGATGTTTTAATAAAGAGACTATTTACAAAGGGGCAGGCAGGGTGTAGGAAAACAAAGGGGATAGAGCAGCACCCCAGGTGAGTATCAGAGAAGCTCTTAACTACTGTAGGGCCTGAAGGGTGAGGGAGGCAATTACTGGAAATAGAACATGACAGCTGCCTGTGTTGGGGTAAGGGGAGTGCTTTGAGAGGTGCTGTGACCTTCATGGTGGGAACAGACCATCTCTTCCTTCCGTTCTGTGAGTACTCCTCTTTGGCTGAACCCCCCTGGGATCCAAGGATCAAGGTCTACCTCTTAGACACAAATCTGGGTCAAAAAAGGTAGAAAGTTAACCTGGAAAGACAAGCAATAAAAAGGGCATCTATTACTCACCTTTATATACCTAGTGTGCAAGATATGGTAAGAGTGCCTGATACAAAGGAAGAGATGAATAAAATTTTATTGAATTGAATCCAGTTCTTTATTTTATGCTACAGTGTTTAAAACCTAATCTGGGACTACTGCCAACCTCATTCAGGCCCAATAATCCAACATAAAATTGCTGCTCTACAAGGAACTGCCTTTACCCAACAGTAAAGGTCCTTTTCTGAGACCAGATTAAAAAGTGGCTCTTTGAAATAACTTTTGTAGATCTGGATATTTTTAAGCATGAGATGGTTCTTTAGTTTTATAAAGCCTGTCCTCTAATACAGTCTAACTCCTACACGCTCACCTTATCAGGGTCTTCCAGAAGAAATAACTTTTGTATGCTACCTGTATGACTAAGTCTCAGCTTCTACATCTGTAAGAGAACAGTAATTACAGCTACCCATTACTCAAGTCTCTCTGGTGGCTCAGTGGTAAAGAATCCACCTGCCAACGCAGGAGATGCAGGTTTGATCCCTGGGTCAGGAAGATCCCCTAGAAAAGGAAATGGCAACCCACTCCAGTATTTTTATCTGGGAAATCTCATGTACAAAGGAGTCTGGCTGGCTGCAGTCCATGAGGTCGCAAAAGACTTGGACATGACTTAGTAACTAAAAAACAGCAACAACTCAAGTCATGGACACAAATGTTACCTCCTCAGGCTTTCTAGGATATATAAAAAGAGAGTATGGGGCTTACCTGGTGGCTCAGTGGTAAAGAATCTGCCTGCCAAGGCAGGAGACACAGGTTCTAACCCTGGTCTGGGTAGATCCCACATGTCACAGAGCAACTAAGCCTGTGAATCACAATTATTGAGCCTGTGCTCTAGAGCATGGGAACCACAACTACTGAGCCCACATGCCTAGAGCCTGTGCTCCAAAACAAGAGAAGCCACTGCAATGAGAAGCCCAAGCAATGCAACTAGAGAATAGCCCCTGCTCTTTGCAAAGAGAGAAATGCCCGATCAGCAACAAGGACCCAGCACAGCCAAAAAAATAAGTGAATACATAAAATTATTTTAAAAAGAGAGGAATAACACACCAAGTTACTTTCTAGCCCACTAATGTCTTATTTATTTTTTCTCATTGCAGTTATTACTTTTAAATTGTAACTTATTTACTGTTTATTTCTAGATTGTTGGTCTTCTCCCAAAAGAATACTTGATCCTTGTTAGCAGAGACCTTGTCTGTATTGTTCACCGCTGTATTCTAAGCACCTGGAAGTGACTGGGACATGGTGGTTGTTTGATAAATATTTGTTGATGAATGCATGAACAATGCCAATTAATAACCTCAGGCTATGGTGAATATTAAATAAGATGACAGTGCAATTCTCCTGGCATAAAGTAAAACTCTCTCTAAACCTAGGTGTTTTCTTTCCTCTTTTTCCTCCTTCACCTTCTGTATCCACACCTTCGGCAAGCAAGTGAGCTTAATCTCAGCCTCAAAACATACCCCGAATTCTCTGAATGAAATTCATTCATCACTATCACTCTAGTCAAGCCACTCTCACTCGAGTCAAGCCACTCTCACCCCTTACCTGGTTTACAAATAGCAGACTCCTAGCTGATCTCCCTGTTTGTTCCACTTGTTCCTGTTTCTCTCAAACCCCAATCCATTCTCCACAGTCAGAAAGATCTTTTAGAAACACAATTCAGATCATGTCATGCCCCAATTTACTTAATGACACCATCAACAGCCATCAACAGCAGCTTTCTAGGTATTTAGAATTAGCCCAAACTACTTTACATGGGCTAGCACCTTCGACCCTCTTAGACTTCATCTACTTTAGGCTAACTGGCTTTCTCTCTCTTTTCTGGATTTTAACAAACTTTTCCATCATAGTGCCGGTGCATTCTTCTGTCTGAATGTTTACCTAGCTGGCTCCTTACTGTCATTTGAACTTCACCTTAAATGGGGCTTCTTTTGAAATGAAAAGCCACTAATTTGTGTCACTAATGACTAATCCAGTCATTTCTTATCAGTTTTTCTCCCCCCCCCCTTATTTTTATTTATTTGTCTGCACAGGGTCTTAATTGCAGCATGTGGGATCTTAGTATCCTGACCAGGGATTGAACCCCGACCTCTGCATTGGGAACGAAGAGTCCTCTGCATTGGACCACCCAGAAGTCCCTTGTAACATTGCTTTTTTTTTGCACTTAATATTATCTAACATTTACTGGTTTATGTTTGTTTCTTCCCAACTGAATTTTAAGCTTGTGAACTCAGAGATCTTATCTATTGTGTTCATCACTCTATCTTCAAAGATAGAGCAATAACTAAAACATATAGTATATGCTTAATAAATATTTGTTGAACAAATAAATGCTTTGATTGTGATAACGATAACAGCTAAACCTCAGAGGACTTGGCCACAAATTCTAACAATTTTTCAAGGAATAAGAATCGCAGTTCCGAAGTTAGATCCTGGAAGACTACAGAAACCTGACAATAAAATATCTGGGGCTAAAGTTTGGAGGGGGATATATTACAACTTTGGCCTTTTTTCCCTACCCAAGGACTCCGGAGATCTTGCAAAAGGGAGACCTAGAATCTTTTGACCATAAATTCCAGCCCAGCCACAACGCTTTTCCATCCACGATTCTTTGCAGCCACTATTACTAGATTGCAAACGCGCAAACACCTCTAGGACCCCGGGTTCCTTTCTGTTTCTTTATGAATGAACCGGGTGTACTGTGCGCATGCGCAACTCCTTTTTCTCCCGCTCCACGTGAGGCCCGCCCTTCCCTCCTGCTAACGGCTCCGCCCCCATCCTTTCTAATGGACCAATGGCGAGCGGCCTGGGGGGCGGAGCCCTGAGCGGCGCGGCAGTGTAGTTCCCCGGTCGCCCGGCTCCCTCGCCTTAGTCTTGCTGTGTTGTGATCACGTGGCCAGCTCCGGGCGCGGCGCTTGTTTTGGTTTCCCTCTAGCTTGCCCCTGGCAGCTTCAGAGTGAGCGACTTTCCTGTGCCGGTTGCCACACCTGACTGCACTGCGACTTTCTCTTCTTGGGGCTCTCTCAGCTCCAAGTTCTGCAAGCCCCTCGGGGCCGGCTCCTGCCATGCCGTTAGTTCGCTACAGGAAGGTGGTCATCCTCGGATACCGTTCTGTAGGTGAGTCTCCGTCTAGGGCAGAGCACCGATGCACCGCGGCTTTGTGGCCAGAGGAGGCGCACTGCCGAGGGAAGGCGACCCAGGGAGAAATGGTGGCATCCTTAGAACCAGCTTGTAGAGCGAGGACTGAAAGGTTGGAGTGGGAAAGGCTGGGGTGGTGGTAGTGTTCAAGGCGGCAGGAAGCTGGAGCATGGAAGAGTATACATGGGCTTACTGCTTAAACATCACAGTGGTCCTCAGCGTTCGTTACTCTGGGGGGGGTGGAGGTGGGGGCAGGATTTGATGGCGGGGGCGCGGTCTGGGTGGGGCAAGTCTCAGGTGTCGGATGCAAGGCTGACTGAATCCTGGGGAATCCGGATCTTCCCAGGAGTTGGGTGGGGAAAGACTGCAGGAAAAGCTTCCTGCGTCGCTACTGTACGCATCCGGTGGCCAAGGTGCAGAGACCTGGGGCGAAAAGAGGGTGCAGGAGTCTAAGGGAAAGCACTGCATGGGGCATTCACAGGCTAGGATGCTAATTCGGGGTTTCCTTTAGTCCAGGGCCACAGCCCGAAAGGACAGAGGA
Source organism: Oryx dammah (assembly GCF_014754425.2). Classification (NCBI taxonomy): domain Eukaryota; kingdom Metazoa; phylum Chordata; class Mammalia; order Artiodactyla; family Bovidae; genus Oryx; species Oryx dammah. The sequence continues at coordinate 86,540,071 of NW_024070213.1, read as the reverse complement.
AATGAATGTGGATGGGTGATTTGGCTACAATTACCTCTGCTTCCCACAGGGAAGACATCTTTAGCACATCAATTTGTGGAGGGCGAGTTCCTGGAAGACTATGATCCTACTGTGGAGAATAGTGAGTAAATTTCTCCTCTTGGGGTGGGGTAGGGAGGGCTTGGGTGCCCCACCCAAGGCCACACTTTGGGATTTTCCGGGTGCCAAAGGGATGATTTAATTAGATATTAAATCGAATCTCTTCTCTGTCAATCCTGTTCTGTGAGTGGAGCTAGAGTGTGCATTTTCCAAGATACTGAGTCCAGGATAGTGCATGAGTAGACAATAAGAAGCCTAACATTGTATCTTAAGTTTCCTGGAGAGCTCCTTGAACCTGGCCCATCTGTGTTAATATATAGGGACACAGATTGCTCGCCCTACAAGGCACCTCACAGTCAAGTTTTCTTTTCTTTTCAGCTTACAGCAAGATAGTGACTGTTGGCAAAGATGAGTTTCACCTACACCTGGTGGACACAGCAGGGCAGGTACCAGTTTGGGGTAGGGTGTCTAAATGTGGCAGTTCAGTCCTGGGAGATGAAGTCTGGTAGCCTCTGAGGCTCATCTGTAAAGTAGTATTAAAAGCATTTTAGCAGTATTTCAGTGTGCAGTGTTATTTGGAGCTACTCTATAAATACTTGTTGGATAGAAGTGACCGGAGTAGGGAGTGCCACAGGGAGGGTCCCCAGGATGCAGCCCACCAAACTTGGCCATCTGAGTCTTGTGAATCAAGGTATTGATGTTTCTATTTCTTGTCAGGATGAGTACAGCATTCTGCCCTATTCATTCATCATTGGGGTCCATGGTTATGTGCTTGTGTATTCTGTCACCTCTCTGCATAGGTAAGTGACCAAGATTGAGAGTGGTGGACTTGGGAAGACCTGAGGGCTGTCCCAGAATAAAATTGTAAGATTCTTTTCTTGTGTTTAAAGCTTCCAAGTCATTGAGAGTCTGTACCAAAAGCTACATGAAGGCCACGGGAAAACCCGGTACGTGGCACAGGGGATAAAGACATAGTGTGGACACCAGGGAAGAGGAAGGGCAGAGGGGAGTATTGATCCAAATTAAGGAGGAAGCCAGAACATCGATCCTATCTGGTTTGATGGGGAATTGTCCAGCTATGACATGAAGGAGGTTGGGGTCCATGGGGAACAGAGGGGATTCTGTTGTAACTGCTGTCTCCTCCCAGGCTTCCGGTGGTGCTGGTGGGAAACAAGGCCGATCTCTCTCCAGACAGGTATGGAAATCTCTGTAGCTTAAGGCAAAGGAAAGTGTTTAGGAATGGGTCAAGCTCTTGTCCTGGCTCTGCCACTGATTTGAACCAGTCGTTTTACTTCTTCGTTTCTAACTTCAAGGTTAAGACAAAATGATCCTTCTATCTCAAAAGCTATAATTTCATATTTCAAGCCTCAGTCCTAGGCTCCTTTGTTTTCTTATATTTTCTTCTTCCACAGACCTTCTCCCAAACCTTGGAATGAGATGAGTCAGAGGAAGTCTAGTTTCTGTAAAGATTTTTCAGAGAACATGGGGCCCATTGCTATTCTTCATTTTCATGTCCTGAATTTGCTTCTAGGGAGGTCCAGGCTGTTGAGGGGAAGAAGCTGGCAGCATCCTGGGGTGCAACATTTATGGAGTCATCTGCTCGAAATAATCAGGTATTGGGCCTGAAGAGTAGGAGGGTGGTGGGGGCAGCAGTGTTTTTCTTTTTATGCCACTGCTTGGTGGTGGGGATGGTGGGGGAGTGGGGCATTCACCTAAGAGTTGGGTAGTATTGGCAGTGAACTCAACCAATTTTTTTTTTTTTTTTTTGCCCTGAATCCTTATCCCTTGCAGCTGACTCAAGGCATCTTCACCAAAGTCATCCAGGAGATTGCCCGGGTGGAAAATTCATATGGGCAAGAGCGCCGCTGCCATCTCATGTGAGCCTGGAGATGAGCCCTTGAGCAAGGGGCAGCTGCCTTGATTCTGCCCCTGGTACTTTCCAAGCTCCAGTGGGGGCTTGTGGGGGCGCCCTCAGGACTTCACGGGTTTGTTTGGTTGCCAGCTGTGTCCCTGGCCCTCTAGGCACACAGTGAGGTACCCTCATGTTTGCACACTTACCCAGGCTCCAGTGGCCTGGTTGTCCATGTTTACAAAGAGGCAAGGATGTCTCATGGGCACTGTCCTCTAGCTCTGTTTTTGCTAAATAAATGAACTGTGATAACCTATGGGGTTGGGATATGAGTCCTGGGCACTGTTTATTCAGGACCCAGTCTCCTCTGTAGGTTTTGGGTGTTGGCTGGGTGAGGGGAGCTGGGGACTCCTGAAGTGAAGCTGGCTCCCAGGAGTGACGATGTAAATATGCAAATAAACTGAGAAATCTTTTTGTAATTGACTTCTCTGTATCTGGGGAGCACTCAGGGCCAGTATCTTCTTTTCTAAGGAGTGATGACTGGCCATTGGTAGAGAATCAAGGTTTTTACTCCTTCAACTGTGTTCCTATTCCTTACCCCTCATTCATTCAGGACCATCACCCTAAGACTTAATACTTATTTTTCCCACTTTCTTTTTTACCGTGTTCTCCCATACAGGTAACCAACTGACTGCCACTCTCATCCAAATTTGTAGGCTCTCACAACCCCCTTTGGAGAAGGCAGTGGCACCCCACTCTTGCCTGGAAAATCCCATGGACAGAGGAGCTTGGTAGGCTGCAGTCCATGGGATCGCTAAGAGTTGGACACGACTGAGCGACTTCACTTTCACTTTTCACTTTCATGCACTGGAGAAGGAAATGGCAACCCACTCCAGTGTTCTTGCCTGGAGAATCCCAGGGACGGGGGAGCCTGGTGGGCTGCCGTCTATGGGGTCGCACAGAGTCGGACACGACTGAAGCGACTTAGCAGCACAACCCCCTTAACTACAGAAACACCGCCCTCTAGTGGCCAGCTGCCACATGCTGCCCTAGCTTCCCTCCTGGGGCCTTGGGATTTGTTGGAACTCAAGAGAGGATACGTTTGGGTTCGAAGAAAGACCCTCGTTCCAAATGATGTAACAACTGTGAAGTAGTGTGAAGGCAGGGACTAAAGTGTTGCGAAGATTTTAACTTTTTAAGAGAGTTGAATAAAGGAAGAAATAATGCCCCGATCAACCCTCACTCCCTGCTCCTCATCTCTCCAAGTGCCTTTCATCAAAATAGATGTTCTTTGCTTTTTTCATACCTTTCACACTTTTGAAGTTGTGTTACCTTTTCCAGATGTCAAAGGCTATTGCTTCTGTTCTTACTGACCCACCACCTCAGTAGAAGGATGGGTTCAGCTAGGAAAGTTTAGTCCTAACTGCCTTTACCCCCACCCCTTCCCCAGCAGCCCTAGGTCCTAAGTGGCCTAATACCTCCTGCAACGACTTATAAGGGTGACCTGAATGGTATCCTTCACAGGAAAGGCATAGAGTTCTGCCAACTGTGAGAGCCTGAGGTACTCTGTCAACGCACTTAGTTGGGAAAAATGGACAAAATCCGGGTGTGATTTTTAGCTATGACCTTGTTATTGCCTGGCTCCAGGCTAGTTGGGCTTATAATTGGGGGTGACGTTTGTCATGCTCGTTTTTAAAAGTCCTGCCGGCAGCTTCTGCATCTGTGATATAGAATCTAAAAAGAAATAAGGGCTGCAAAAAAAAGCATATTCCAAAGAGCAATCTCTTAGGGACTCAGGAATCTCTTTAGGGTTCTCATCAGCCTCTCTCCTTACACTAATATTAGGTCTTTTTGCACATCAGACCTGGAATTCTCATTACAGGTATCTATACTATTGTTATGTCCATGAGGTTTGAAATGGGATAACAAATATCAGGTTTTCGAGAGTCATATCAAACAATCTCAAAGCCTGATAGTAGTAAAGAATAGTGGTTAATGGCTGGGTTAAAGAGTTACTCTTCCACTTAACTGTGTGACCCTAGGAAGACACTTAAAACTCTCTGAGCCTCTGAACCTCTCTTAGTTTCTCATTTACTATGTGTAGTTAAACCTTCCTCATAGGATTGAGGTAAGAATAAAACTAAGGTGATATATGAAATGCTTAGCATAGGTCCTCACCCTTAAAAGATGGCTATTGTATTATTTGAGGTTTTTCTGGTGAGGGTCTGCCTCCTGGCCTCCGGGTGCAGAAAGTAAGGAGAGGCCTTCCATTTACAGGTGAGGAGTTACTGCTGGACTCTTGCTGAATTAGACCTGAATGGTCAGTGCAGAGCATATGTCAGTATCTGGCTAGCCAAGACATACCTAGTCCTGATCCCTCCTATGACTCTGGCCAGTAGGCATTTAGGTCTTCTGCACTGTCCAATATAAAAGCTACAAGTCATATATTGCTACTTAGTTTTAAAATTTTATAAAATTAAAAGTTCCTCAGTTGCACCACTTACTTTTCAAAGTACCCAATAGCTACATGTGACTAAGCCACATGAGTGTATAGGGCATTTCTATCATTGCAGAAAGTTCTATTGGACAGCACTGTAAACCCCTTCCCACAAAACCAGCCCTGCACCTGATTTGTCTGTGTCTTTCTCCACATATTAAAATAATTAAAAAAATATATATATATTTATATACACAAACACATCCTAGGACAAACATGGCCATTGGCTTGCATTACGGCAAGGCTCAACTTCTCACTAGACGTGGTTTGTTGAACAATTTTATGTATTTTAGTGTCAATCTCTTCATCTGTAATATGGACATAATTCCACATTAATTCATAACGAGGGTGAGGAATAACTAAGAATATATTAAGTATCCAGCGCATTTGTTAATTTGTCTCCTCCTGTTTATCCCGTGGGTAGAGTTAATGCAGAGAAGTCATTCCAATCCTTTCTCATCCAGACTAATTGGTGACGGGGGGGGGGGGGGCGCGAGGGGGTGTCCCTGCAAGCTGTTTTGGGATCTTGCGTAGAGTAACAGTACTCTGGCCATGTAGCAAGGCTACAAGTTACATGCCCTCTGTTTACTGAAAGGGGTGGGGGGGGTGGCTGGGGAGTCCAGGCCCTGAAGATTCGGAAAGAAGGGCTGGGGCTGGGAGCACCCGGGAAAGGAGGGGAAACTGCATTTCTGTTTTGACAGGGGAGGTGATTGTGGAGGCACTAACAGTGCTCTTTCCTCTCGAGGGGGGTTGAGAGCCAGCAGAACGACTAGGGACTCGTTCCGCTTTCCTTTAGGCCCCCGAACGTGGCAGGAACCCACCCTTTGCAGCGCCAGGCGCCGTGCCTCACTTTCTCCATTTGCGGACTCCAGTTCCCAGGATGCAGAGCAGCGGCCAATCTCCAGGCTCTTCTTCCATCCCCCTCCCGGGAAAGATTGCTCCTGGCCAAGGCAAGGAGCAGCTAAGAGTTTCAGGGGCCGATAACTCCAGCGAAACGGAATTAGAAAGTGCCCAGCTTCCTAGTTTTACTAGCCCGGTGGTAAAGGAGACAGTTCCAGGTCTGGGGTGAAGAGGAGGGGGGCTTCATTCCCACGTGTCTGCACAGCGGCCGGCCCGGCGCAGTCGGGGTTAACCTATGGCGGAGGGATCCCGCTGCGTGTGCGTAGAACTGCAGAGTCACAGCCTTTCCTCCGAGAGGACCGGATCCCTCCGCCGCTCCGCTCCAACACAAAATAGGGCCGCGTCTTCTCCTTTCTCCCCTTCTGGAGTGGGGTTCCCCGGGCAAAAGGGCCACCCGGATCTCGCGCCGGAGGCTTCCTGAATCTTCACGACCGCTGCCGAGATCTCGGGCCAGGAAATAGCCCCTTCGCAGGAACCACCCTACCGGCCGAACAGGAGGCGGAGGGGGGGGAGGCGGAGCGGCGCCGCGCTGCACTACTTTCCTCTCCGGTTGCAAATGGCTGCCTCGTTCCCCACTTTCCGCTCAGTTTCCTGACCCCCCGGCGCCGGGAGCCGGGGTTGGGCCATGCACCTCTAGGCCCCCCGCGATCACAGCCAGCCGGGGGTCGAGGGGGTGCCGCCGATCTGAGCCGGCCAGGCCGGGGGCGGGGCAGCTCCCGAGGCCAGAGGGGAAGGGAGGCGAGCGCAGGGCCTGGAGCGGCCGGAGGGGAGCGGGCAGAGGGCTCGCACCGCCCGCCCCTTCCTCTTCCTCGCCCACCTACCCTCCTCCCTTCCCCGGGGGGAGCAGAAGGTGGGGGGCTCGAAGCCGCCGAGGGAGAGTGCTCGGGGTCGAGGAGCCCAGCACTGGGTGTGTGTCAGGTTCAGCCCCGCGGCCCCGCCGGCTCCGTGTCGCCGTAGCTCGCGCGGCCCCGGGGCGCCGGCCCGAGGGGGAGAGGGGCTCGGCGCTCCTGCGAGGGTCTCACGTTCCATCCGGGCCCGGCGCGGCGGCGCGGCATTCCTTCCGGGCTGCTGGGGAGGCGCCTCGACGTTCCATCTGGAGAGCCTCGACGTTCCGCCCGAGCCCGGCGCGGGCGGCCGGGGCGCTGGCCCGGCCCTAGGACTGAGAGGCCGCCCGGCGACGCGGATGCGGAGCCTGCTCGCCCAAGATCAAAGCCACCGGTGCTCTCTTTGTGTCCGCTCGGGATTCGCCGCCCTGGGGCTGTCCATGGAAACCTAAACTGCTGGAACCCGAGGCAGAGAACCTTCTTCGGCTTCTTGCTTTTTTTGAGGGGGGGAGGGTGGCCACTCCGACCTGGATTTACCGTTCTTGGCCCCCTTAAGCCCCCCCGTGCGGGGGGCGGCTGTGATCGCTCTGGCGGTTGGAGGTCGGGGAGCGGCCCGGGCTCTGGCCATGTTCTCGGATGAGGATTTCTGGATCGTCCTGTGAAGAGGTGAGTGAAGTCCGCCCGGCCAGGGCCCAGAAAGGGTTGGACTGGGGGCATAGCCAGATGGACTATCTTGGCCCGAGCTGGCCTGTAGGTTGGAGAAAGGGGTGCCAGAGCTGAGGAGGGTTCCTTTGGCAGGGTCTGTCAAGGGAACTTGAGCCAGTCGCCAGAGGAGAACCGAGGCCTGGTGTCCTGGGGTGTGCCTCTTTAAAGACTGGGGGTTCAGGGAACCACGGGAGTTTGGGAACCTGGCCAGAAAGTCTCTCTGCCTGTTTATTTTTGTGTTGGGGGGAGCTCTACTAAACTAGGACCCAAGCCCTGATGCCAGCACCAATCCCAGTCAGCTGCTTCTCCTTCAGGGTTCCTTGTGGGCCTTGGGAATAGAACAACTTGGGAGCGGGGGTAGGGTGCCACTGCCAGGCCAGACTTAGCGCCAGGTTGGACTTTAAGGTTGTTCTTGCTCATCCGGGCGCCGAGAGCAGTCTCTGGGAGACTCAAGGAATCCTGATTCCTGCACTAGGCCTTATTTCACTGTGCATGGAGCAGAGTGTGTGGAAACTGACTATTGTGATGAAGGAGGTGGCTGGGGCAAGAAGGAGGCGGGGCTGGGGGCAGCTCTGGCCTTGCTGGTCAACTTTAAACTACCCCTGCGTGGCAAAGTGACCCCAGCGAGGCCTAGTGCTGTCTTAGCCTGCTTTGCCTTCCCTCCTCTTGGGATGGACATAATCTCTAGGGGATTATAGAGGAGGCTGTTGAGATTTGCTCCCTGTGAATGTGGGCTGCAAAAAATGGCTTTTGTCTCCCGCTTTCTCCGGGCCTGGTTGCCCACAAGTCTCTGGCCAGTCCTGCAGGGCCCCTCCCAGACCTCGCCAACCTTTTTCAGTCAGGGAATGTTAACTAGTCCTGTGATCCAGTCCCAGCCTTGCAGAATAGGGTGGCCTGTACCTCTTTGGAGGAGAAATGACCTGATAGGAGCATGTCTCTGAAGCCAGTGTTTTCAGCCCTAGCAGGAGGTGTTGGGGAGAAGGGGAGTGTGTGTGATTGCATGAAGGGTGCAGCATGAGCCTCTGGACCCTGGGCTGGGACAGCCCCTCTCACAGCTGTCATGCTGCCCAGCCAGGATTTGGCTGCTGTGTTTTGCTCCCTCATTCTGTCCCCTCCAACATACAGAGGCTCGACCACTTTGAGCCTGGTCTCGGAAAGGACAGAATAGGGGTTTGCCCTTGAAAGATTTTTGGGGTGGTAATCCTGAGGTGAGAGGTGGCACAGGGGTGCTGAAATGAGGCTAGCTGTCACCCATGTTGTCTGCCCTTGCCTCCTGTGGAGGGCCTCTCCGGCTGTCTGTCCCTAAAGAACTTCCTTAAGAGACACCACTCCTTTTTGGCTGTAGCTGACCCTAGGATGACCCAGGGATAGTTCGGAGGGTCTCCAGAGCCCCTGTTGCCATTTGGGTTCTTCCCTGGAGGGCCAGCCCAAAATGGGGGTGGGGAGAGGTGTGGTTTGATTCTCAGGCTGGGAACCAGGAAGTCCTGAGTCCTACAGAAGAGCTGTTCACTCAGGGGCTTGCTTCAGCCTTTCACCTCTCCAAGCCTCCATTTCCCCTCTGGCTGGCATAATGGAGCTAAAGCTTTTGGTCTGGGATGGAGGCAGGGAGGAGAGTGGGTTGAGATTGAATCCCTGCCTTCTTCCTTGCTGTCCTAGGCCTCTTCAGCCTGGGGTCAAATGGACCCACCATGGTTTCACTCCCTAGATCTGTGTTTCTCTAGGATCCCTAGTTCCCTTGAGGAAGCCTGGCCAGGCCTTAGCCCAGTTTAGATCCAGGGGAAAACCCTTGGTGTATATGTGTTTTTCTGGCTGTGAATGCTGGGACAGGGGAACCTGTGGTTTTTATTTGTTTAGATCTGTTCAGGGGCCTGACAACTTGCACTCAGCATTGGGGGGGCAGGTGCTGGACTGCCGGGTAGGGAAATGGGACTCCTTAGAAGAGCCTCTGGATTCTCTGGTCCAGCTTGGAGGACACTCAACCCTTGGCTTATCTCTCGTCTTCCATAAATGAGGCAGCAGCTTTGGAGGATGTTGGAACTGTTTCCCAAAGCTGGATGAAGGTGGTTTCTGCACCTCCCCAGGCAGTGCCCGCGTTACCAGCTTGAGAGGGCTGCGCTTGGGGGAGGGCGGAGGAATTTGTCCCTCTGGCCTTGTGTGAGGCAGTCCTCCCACCCACTGCGCTATCACTGTTGCTTTTGATTTCTTGCTGTTTGTGACTCCTTTAGCCTCAACTTGGAGAGCACAACAGTTGGAAGCTCTTGGGGGCATTTAGTGGTAAGGTACCACAAAAGTTACACATGTTTAAGAAACTTTGAAGCCTTCTGGGTGTGGTCAGGCCTTGAATGGCTGAATAGGAAGAGGAGCCTAGCTGGTGCCCTGACCTCCAACCCCTACTTCACATAGGTGGCTTCTGGGGAGGCTCTTGAAGTGCCAGAGCATCATTTCTCTGGGCTGGCTAGATGGCTACCCTGCTTTCCTTTTAGGTGTGATTATGTGAGTGACAGGTTTGGGAAAGAGATGATCTGGGAGTAAACGTAGCAGGTATCAGGTGTGATACTTCACTTTCCCAGTAGAATCTAATAGTGTAAAGGGAAAAGAGTAAAAATTTCCCTTCCTGTGGCATGTCCCATGCGGCCCATTGCCAGTCTCTGGAAATGGAGTATTAACTCAGGGAAAGAGCACCGATAGTGTGGTTCTTAGGTAATTGATTTATGGATCCTGGGCACCTTTGAGGATTCCTCCAGTCTCATCTGCCCCATGCACTCAACCCCAAGTAGCTGACTGGGGTATTTGGTGTGGGGAGAGAGGCTTGTCTTTACAAAGATTGGTGTGGTCCTTCTGGTTAAATAAGAGGAGTGGAAAAGGGGAGACAGAAAATTCTCAAACTTTCATTTAGAGTTCTCTAACCTGCTCCACCTGCTATGGGAAAATAATACTTTCTATAGTTTCTCTGCTTAAGCCCCTACCCTTCCCACTAAGAGCTGTTGGCACCTGTCCCTTTCTTCCTTCTTCTGTAGGACCCCTTTCCTCTTCCTCAGCTCTGTAATTCTTTACTTCTCTCTTTTTTGTACTGTGTTTATTAGTTTCCTCTGAGATTTAGGAAAATATGCCAAAAGGTGTGGATCTTGACCTTCTTAGGTATAACTTCAGTGTGTTTCATTTGGCTCTGGGATAGGCAGGCATATCTTTGAAGAGGGGACCGTTACCCCCCACCCCCATAGTGTGTGTGGAAACCCTGCCTGACGGAAGAGGAAGGAAGCTGCTTTGCTGTGTCCTGCCCCTGTTTAGAACAGCTCCAAGTGGCTGTGTGCTTCCTGAGACTACAACTCCCAGCATGCCTAGCACCAGGCCTGGCTACACATGCTCAGTAACTCTTAAGGCCCCTTCTGTTAACTTCTAGGGACATCTAAGGAGGAAGGGCAGTTGGCGTTGCTAAGGGCAACGACCTGAGGCCTTCAGGCTGGGTGAGAACTTGAGCTCAGTCATGGCAGGGGCCAGGGGGTGGGCCTGAGTTAGATTTAGATGGGCAGTAGGTGGGAAATGGGGAGTTTCTTCTGTTATGATTGGAATATTCTGGTTGAAACCAGTGGAGGTGGGGGAGATCCATCCACAGCTGGGCTTTTGTTCCAGTAACATGTTCTACATCTTGCAAGACCCCAAATTTGGTCTCCAGTAGAGGGATTTCAGCTGAACTCAGACTTCTTGGTTTATGACTATTCCTGAGTTAGTGCTGAAAGACCTCTAGGATGGTAGCTGACTTGAGAACTGAGGGAAAAGTCCAAGGGATAGGGCCTACCAGCAGCCAAGAACTCAGATGTGAGGCAAAGAGGGATACTGTACTAGATGTAGCTTGTGGGTGCTTCTGGTTGTCCTGGGAACTCTTAGGCAGGAGATGGAAAGTGGATCCCCCAGGAATTCAGAGTGGAAGAAGGGGATATGTGTTTATTGGAGGGGAAGTAGACGGTGGGACAAGGGTTGGGGAGAAGGATTTTCCTTGTCATTAGTACAGGAGTTTGTAGGTGTGATTTTGTTTTGATTTCTATAGGTTCTAGATAACATTAGCTGCCTTCTCCTTAGGATTTGGAGCAAAGTGTTTAGTGGGAAGACTTCCTAGACAAATAGATATCTCTTGGCTCTGACAGGTCTCCCCGAGAGGGCTCTGCCCAGTCGGAGAGAGGGATGGACAGCCCGAAGCCGCCTGGTGAGGATAAAGATTCGGAACCAGCAGGTGGGTAGGACAAACACTGGGTTTCTGTTCTTCCCAGGAAATCTTAGATTTCTTGTCCTAGCATAGGGACAGAAGCTAAGTCTGTCTGATAGACAGCTAATAATTGAAGGACTTTGTTCTTTGGGACAGAAGTTGAAATGCCATCACTGTTATCCACCAAGGGTTTTGGGTAATTTCATGGGTCTGATGAGTGGACTGGTATTAAACAGAGGATAATGGCTGATACATCTTTTTTCTTTGTTCATTCAGCTGATGGACCTGCAGCCTCCGAGGAGTCAGGTGCCACTGAGCCAGACCTTCCCAAACCACATGTTGGGGAGGTCTCTGTGCCCAGTTCTGGGGGTCCCCGGCTTCAGGAGCCTCCCCAGGACTGCAGGTAACTAGTTTGGGGAAATGAGGATATAAAAATGTATGAAGACTTGATTCGAGCATCTGGGGCTTTCAAAGTGGAAGATTTAGGAAATGAGTGTTCAGGAAGCATAGGTGTGCCAAGTCGTGGGGTTGTTGAGGGTGCCCTAGGGCAGAACCAGCGTGGTGCTGATGCTTGTGTGTTCACAGCGGGGGTCCAGTGCGGCGTTGTGCTCTCTGTAACTGCGGAGAGCCCAGTCTACATGGGCAGCGGGAGCTACGGCGCTTTGAGTTGCCATTTGACTGGCCCCGGTGTCCCGTGGTGTCCCCTGGGGGGAACCCAGGGCCCAATGAGGGAGCGCTGCCCAGCGAGGACCTATCACAGATTGGTTTTCCTGAGGGCCTGACACCTGCCCACCTCGGAGAACCTGGAGGTAAGGGAAGGGAAGTAGGGTAGCTGACTTGGGAAGGAAATGGGGTAGGGCTAGGTGGTCCTGAACCAGGGGTCACGTTCTTGTTAACTGTTTTCCCTCTTTCCACCTATAAAGGGTCCTGCTGGGCTCACCATTGGTGCGCTGCGTGGTCGGCAGGCGTATGGGGGCAGGAGGGCCCAGAACTATGTGGTGTGGACAAGGCCATCTTCTCAGGGATCTCACAGGTGGGGTGGGGGCCAGGGAATGGCACAGGCAAAGGGCAGGGTGGGCAGAGGGCATACTGGGGTAGAACTGTGCCTGGTCTGTGGCTCTGGAGAGAGCTGGCCAGTGCTGAGGCTTTGTTTCCACTCCGGCAGCGCTGCTCCCACTGCACCAGACTTGGTGCCTCCATCCCTTGCCGCTCGCCTGGATGTTCACGTCTTTACCACTTCCCCTGTGCAACTGCCAGCGGTTCCTTCTTATCCATGAAAACACTGCAGCTGCTATGCCCAGAGCACAGTGAGGGGGCCGCACATCTGGGTGAGAAGTCCTGCCGCTTGGACAGGGGACACGTGAGGGTCCACGGCTGCTGGGGTTTTTATGCTCTGCAGAGTGCTCCGAAATCTGTAATTACGTGCTGTCAGTCTGCCCCATGAAAATAGGCTTGGACTCTGAGTGCAGTGGCTTTGCCTGTCTCATTTACCGTGATCTCTGTAGTGCCTGGGTTTTCCAGGTGGCACTAGTGGTAAAGAACCTGCCTGCTAGTGCAGAAGTTAAAGATGTGGGTTCGATCCCTAGTTGGAAAGATCCCCTGGAGGAGGGCATGGCAACCCACTCCATATCCTTGCCTGGAGAATCCCATGGACAGAGGAGCTTTGTGGGCTACAGTCCATGGGGTCTCAGAGTCGGGCGCGACTGAAATGACTGAGCATACACGCACGACGCAGTGCAGTGCCCAGAGCAGCGCCTGGCATATGTCAGGCAGACAGTCAGAAACTCTGTTCATTCTGTGTCTGTGAAATGCCGGTTATATAGACAGCACTGTGCTGAGTCCTATAAGGAATCCATAGCTGACCTGTGTCATCCTTCCCTTCTTATTGCAGAGGAGGCTCGCTGTGCAGTATGTGAGGGGCCAGGGGAATTATGTGACCTGTTCTTCTGTACCAGCTGTGGGCATCACTATCACGGGGCCTGTCTGGACACTGCTCTGACTGCCCGCAAGCGTGCTGGCTGGCAGTGCCCTGAATGCAAAGTGTGCCAAGCTTGCAGGTAAAAGTGGGAGGGCAGAAGGGAACCTTAGGTGAAGCACAGGTCAGGGTTGAAAAGGAGGGCAGGGAGAACCCTGTTACGTACCCCCGCAGGAAACCTGGGAATGACTCTAAGATGTTGGTCTGTGAGACGTGTGACAAAGGATACCATACCTTCTGCCTGACACCACCAATGGAGGAACTGCCTGCTCACTCTTGGAAGTGCAAGGTGAGTGTGCCCCAGTGCTGCCTTACTCTCCCTAATTCCACCTCCTGCAGTGCCCCAGGTTTCTCTGTTGGGACATGCCCTGTGCTCTTCTCCCGCCTTTGCATCTCTGTTGTCTGACTGGTGGCCATTTGGCTTGTTCCCTTCTGCTAGGCATGCCGGGTGTGCCGGGCCTGTGGGGCAGGCTCAGCTGAGCTGAATCCCAACTCTGAGTGGTTTGAGAACTACTCGCTCTGTCACCGCTGTCACAAAGCCCCGGGAGGACAGCCTGTCAGTTCTCGTGCTGAGCAGCACCCTCCGGTCTGTAGCAGGTAAGTGGTGTGGATTGGCAGAGATTGGGAGGGGGCCTGGGAGGTACTGAGATGGGCAGGGGTTGTGTTCAAGCAAACAGCCTTTGAGAGGAGGGCCCTCGGGTGAGCAGTACATTCCAGAGCATCCATGCCTCACCCCTGTGTGCTCTAGAGGGGTCAGTAGGTGATGCGAGTCGGCTTCCCGTGCCCTCTGCAGATTCTCACCCCCAGAGCCTGGCGCTACCCCCACTGATGAGCCCAGTAGTCTGTACATTGCGTGCCAAGGGCAGCCAAAGGGTGGACACGTGACCTCTATGCAACCCAAGGAACCGGGGCCCCTGCAATGTGAAGCCAAACCACTAGGTGAGTAGGGTTTGAGGGTTCCTGAAAGTAATCCCCTTCTATCCTGTGGCAAGGGCCAATCTCTGCTTTGCCCTGATCCTGTACTTGCTGTGGGGGTGCAGCTGAGCTAGGTAGGAGCAGATTGTGTTATGTCTGCAGGGAGAGAAGGGGCCCAACTTGAGCCCCAGTTGGAGGCCCCCCTAAATGAGGAGATGCCACTGCTGCCCCCACCTGAGGAGTCGCCCCTGTCCCCACCACCTGAGGACTCACCCACGTCCCCGCCGCCTGAGGCATCGCGCCTGTCCCCACCGCCTGAGGACTCACCCCTCTCTCCACCGCCTGAAGAATCTCCTCTGTCTCCCCCACCTGAGTCACCACCCTTCTCTTGCCCAGAGGACTCCCCCCCACAACCCCCACTTGATATACCCTTACCCCCACCACCTGAAGCATCACCCCTGTCCCCACCACTGGAGGAGTCTCCTCTGTCCCCTCCCCCTGAAGAATTGCCTACTTCCCCACCACCGGAAGCATCTCGCCTGTCTCCACCACCAGAAGAGTCACCCATGTCTCCGCCACCTGAAGAGTCACCCATGTCTCCGCCACCTGAGGCCTCTTGTCTGTTCCCACCATTTGAGGAGTCGCCCCTGTCCCCTCCACCCGAGGAATCTCCTCTCTCCCCGCCACCTGAGGCGTCACGCCTATCCCCACCACCTGAGGACTCACCCATGTCCCCACCACCTGAAGACTTGCCTATGTCCCCCCCGCCTGAGGTGTCACGCCTGTCCCCCCCACCAGAGGAGTCTCCCCTGTCACCGCCACCTGAGGAGTCTCCCACATCCCCTCCACCTGAGGCTTCACGCCTGTCTCCTCCACCTGAGGACTCCCCTACATCCCCGCCACCTGAAGACCCGCCTGCTTCCCCGCCTCCGGAGGACTTGCTCGTGTCCCTGCCGCTGGAGGAGTCACCGCTGTTGCCACTGCCTGAGGAACTGCAACTCTGCCCCCGGCCTGAGGAGCCACACCTGTCCCCTCAACCTGAGAAACCGCGCCTGTCTCCTGCACCCCAGGAGCCACGTCTGTCCCCTGCACCCCAGGAGCTGTGCCTGTCCCCTGCATCTGAGGAGCCACGCCTGTCCCCTGCACCCCAGCAGCCGTGCCTGTCCCCCGCATCTGAGGAGCCACGCCTGTCCCCCGCACCCCAGCAGCCGCACCTGTCCCCTGTGCCTGAGGAGCCACGCCTATCCCTTGCGCCCAAGGAGCTTCGCCTGTCCCCTGCACCCCAGGAGCCCTGCCTGTCCCCCGCGCCTCAGGAGCTGCACCTGTCCCTCATGCCCGAGGAGCCACATCTGTCCCTCGCATCCGAGGAACTACGCCTGTCTCCCCGGCCTGAGGAACCGCGCCTGTCCCCCCGGCCTGAGGAACCACACCTGTCCCCCCGGCCTGAGGAACCGCGCCTGTCCCCTCGGCCTGAGGAACCGCGCCTGTCCCCTCGGCCTGAGGAGCCATGCCTGTCCCCCCGGCCTGAGGAGCCATGCCTGTCCCCCCGGCCTGAGGAACCGCACCTGTCC
The DNA here is from genome assembly GCF_014754425.2 of Oryx dammah. Classification (NCBI taxonomy): domain Eukaryota; kingdom Metazoa; phylum Chordata; class Mammalia; order Artiodactyla; family Bovidae; genus Oryx; species Oryx dammah. The sequence goes on along the minus strand of NW_024070213.1, from coordinate 86,524,556 downwards.
CCTCAACCTGAGGAGCCCATTGAGGAGCCAGGCCTGTGCCCTGCATCTGAGGAATTGCCCTTATTCCTCCCACCCAGGGAGCCACCCTTATCCCCCGTGCTTGGAGAGCCGGCCCTGTCTGAGCCTGGGGAACCACCTCTGTCCCCTCTGCCTGAGGAGCTGCCGTTGTCCCCATCTGGGGAGCCATCTTTGTCACCTCGGCTGATGCCACCAGGTAAGGGGCACTTAGTACTCTGTTACTTTGGGACTGTCTTAACTCTTTATGGCACATCTAATCTAAGAGCCTCTCTTTTCCTCCAGATCCTCTTCCTCCTCCACTTTCACCCATCATCACAACTGTGGCCCCACCAGCCCTGTCTCCGTTGGGAGAGTTAGAGTACCCCTTTGATGCCAAAGGGGACAGTGACCCTGAGTCGCCACTGGCTGCCCCCATCCTGGAGACACCTATCAGCCCTCCACCGGAAGCTAACTGCACTGACCCTGAGCCTGTACCCCCTATGATCCTCCCCCCATCCCCAGGCTCCCCCATGGGACCGGCCTCTCCCATCCTGATGGAGCCCCTTCCCCCTCGTTCCCCACTCCTCCAGCATTCCCTGCCTCCCTCAAACTCACCTCCTTCCCAGTGCTCTCCTGCCCTTCCACTGTCGGTTCCTTCCCCCCTGAGTCCAATGGACAAGGCAGTGGAGGTCTCAGAAGAGGCTGAGCCACAGAAGATGGAGACTGAGAAAGCCCCAGAACCTGAGTGCCCAGCCTTGGAACCCAGCCCTACTAGTCCTCTTCCGTCTCCTCTGGGGAACCTTTCCTGCCCTGCCCCCAGCCCTGCCCCAGCCCTGGATGACTTCTGTGGCCTGGGGGAAGATACAGCCCCTCTGGATGGGACTGACACTCCTGGTTCACAGCCAGAGGCTGGACAGACCCCTGGCAGTTTGGCTAGTGAACTTAAGGGTTCCCCTGTGCTCCTGGACTCTGAGGAGCTGGCCCCTGTGACCCCTATGGAGGTCTATGGCCCAGAATGCAAGCAGGCAGGGCAGGGCTCACCCTGTGAAGAGCAAGAGGAGCCACGTGCACCAGTGGCCCCGACCCCACCTACTCTCATCAAATCCGACATCGTTAATGAGATCTCCAATCTGAGCCAGGGCGATGCCAGTGCCAGTTTTCCTGGCTCAGAGCCCCTGCTGGGCTCTCCAGATCCTGAGGGGGGTGGCTCCCTGTCCATGGAGTTGGGGGTATCTACAGACGTTAGTCCAGCCCGAGATGAGGGCTCCCTGCGGCTCTGTACCGACTCGCTGCCAGAGACTGATGACTCGCTATTGTGTGATGCTGGGACAGCTATTGGAGGAGGCAAAGCCGAGGGGGACAAGGGGAGGCGGCGCAGCTCCCCAGCTCGTTCCCGCATCAAACAGGTGAGGGGCTATCCGGCCGCTGGATGTGTTTGATGTCCCGTCACTGTCAGAGGTACGGTTCTGTCACTCACTGATACCTTCCCACCTGACTTATTGAATCCTGGGTTCTCAGAGGGAGAAGGCAGTGGCACCCCACTCCAGTACTCTTGCCTGGAAAATCCCATGGACGGAGGAGCCTGGTGGGCTGCAGTCCATGGCGTCGCTAAGAGTCAGACACGACCGAGCGACTTCACTTTCACTTTTCACTTTCATCCATTGAAGAAGGAAATGGCAACCCACTCCAGTGTTCTTGCCTGGTGAATCTCAAGGACGGGGGAGTCTGGTGGGCTGCTATGGGGTCGCATAGAGTCGGACACAACTGAAGTGACTTAGCAGCAGCAGGTTCTCAGAGATCCTTGAATTCATCTTGGGTTCTTGGTTACTCAGTCAATAGAATCGGTACTAGAAACTCAGATCTCTCAAGCTAGTCTTTTTTCTTACTATACAGTACCATGTTGGCCACTCTTTCTTGGAAGATCAGGAGTGGTTTGGACCAGAGCTACCTCCCTGTTGCTACTCTAGAGTTTGGGCTTCCTCCCTGGCCCTGACTGGGAAGCTTGGACTTTGTTACCTGCCATACCCTGTCCCTTTGTCTCTTCTCTTGCCTCTAAGCCTATGGACCCCACCTGTTAGCTCTCTACTCCTCCTGTAATTACCTGTTTCCTTCACTCAGGGTCGCAGCAGTAGTTTCCCAGGGAGACGCCGGCCACGTGGAGGAGCACATGGAGGACGTGGGAGAGGACGGGCCCGGCTAAAATCAACTACTTCTTCCATTGAGACTCTGGTAGTAAGGAGAGGCCTCCCATCCCCCAAACATGCTTCAGCTGGCCCCGTCAAGATTAAACACCCTTTAAGTCCTGCCAGTCCCCTGCACGCTCTGCCTGCCTGCTAGCCTAGGGCCTGTCCAGCTATGTCTGTGCTCCTTCTGTCCTCTTGGCCCCCAGGCTTCTCTGAAATGTGATGTTGGGCTGAGGCCCAATTTGGGAGCTGGGGTGTTCTTCTGCTTCTTAGTCCTGGTTCCTGGCCTTCATCTTAGCCGGGGGTTTATGCCGCCTTCCCCCAACACCAAAGAGGAAAGCAGCTTAGTCGGGGCAGATTTAGCTGCCTCACTTTGCACAACTCTCTGCCTATAAGGTTGCTGATATCGATAGCTCTCCCAGCAAGGAGGAAGAAGACGATGATGATGATACCATGCAAAATACTGTGGTTCTCTTCTCCAACACAGACAAATTTGTGCTAATGCAGGTACCGTACTTGACTCAAGTAGTCCCATCTTCAGCAGTAAGACCTGGCAGACCGAACGCCAGGATGGCATTTGGATACATGTGTTTTGGTGGGAGGGTAAATGAGGAAAACCAGAGACCTACTTTTCGGAATACTAGAAAATGAGCTTGACACTGAACTGGGAGCTGGGAATGTAGCAGTGAAAAAGGCAGGAACGATTTCTGCTCTATTGAAGCTCCTAGTCTAGGGAACGTATAATCTTGAAGCTACAGAATTTGTCGTGTATGTTACTGTAATCCCCATCAGTCTTCACCCACCTTTTCTTTCACTTCTCATTACCTCTATCCACGGTAGGCTGTATCATTTCAGATTACCCGATCAGACGAACAAGGCAGGCTAGCAAGGAGCAGGGTCCCGTGATGGCTTGCTGTGCCCTAGCGCAGGGATAGGCTTTTGGTTCTCTGACTCCCTCCTGTGAGATGAGCATCGTGGTCGGTCACGGGGACTGAGTGGTGCTGAGGCTGTGAGGCGGGACACGGGTCTCTGTGTGTCTCCCTAGGACATGTGTGTGGTGTGTGGCAGCTTTGGCCGGGGGGCAGAGGGCCACCTCCTTGCCTGTTCCCAGTGCTCTCAGTGCTACCACCCCTACTGTGTCAACAGCAAGGTGAGTTCAGAGCCCCAGAGATCTGGTCTGGGGAGTGGGGTCAGTTACTGCTCATCCTAGGTCTCTTTCCTGGCCACTCTACTTAAAGTGGCCATTGGTCATGGAACTTGTTCATCAATTTCCAGTGGCTATCAAATTCATCTTGGGAAAAATGTTTTGGAAACCATAGTGGTCTAATGAGTTTCTTTGTTACAGATCATGACTTACTGGTATAATTGAGTACATTGTAAAAATTGTGATAACTTTTCTAGTAGAAAACATGGTCTGGATATAAAATATAAAATCAGAACCAAACACATGTCCACAAAGAGAAAGCCGTGTTTTTGACTCAAGCATGATCAGTCATTTTGGGGTTTTCATTAACATTTAGAACTTGTCCACTGCTAACATTCACTGACTTGCAGCAGTAGCAGGTTCTACATGTTCAAGAAAAGCTGGGGGAAATACCACCTGGGTAGTGAAAGATCTTAACAAGGCAGTGGCTGGGTGAGGCTGTTCTTTGATCAGTGGAGATCCCTGGAAGCCTAAGTTTACGAGCCACTGTTTTAGGGGTGAGGGTGCTCCGTGTATCTTCCCTGTGCTCAAATGAAGGCCTGGCCTGGGTACGGGGGTCCTCCAGCCCCACCTGTGTAAGTCCCAGCACCCCTGGAGAGGTCTGCCCTGCCCTCTGCATCACCCCCTGAGGAATTGCCGTCTCCTGCACCAGATCACCAAGGTGATGCTGCTGAAGGGCTGGCGTTGTGTGGAGTGCATCGTGTGCGAGGTGTGTGGCCAGGCCTCAGACCCCTCCCGCCTCCTGCTCTGTGATGACTGTGACATTAGCTACCACACGTACTGCCTGGACCCCCCACTGCTCACCGTGCCCAAGGGTGGCTGGAAGTGCAAGTGGTAAGGAGACTAGCAACTTCAGGTGGGCCTGACATGTTAAGAGTGAGTATGATGTTGAACACATGGCTGAGGCTGGGTTTAGAAGGCCAGGCTGGTCTGGGTGCTCTGGGTAGGTCAGGTGTTGAGGGTCTGTCTTTCTGCCCCCACCAGGTGTGTGTCTTGTATGCAGTGTGGGGCCGCCTCCCCTGGCTTCCACTGTGAGTGGCAGAATAGTTACACACACTGCGGGCCCTGTGCCAGCCTGGTGACCTGCCCTATCTGTCATGCCCCCTACGTGGAGGAGGACCTGCTGATCCAGTGTCGCCACTGTGAACGGTGAGGGTGCCCGTCTCCCCCAGATAGGCCCCCCCGCCCCATTTTCAGCCTTGCGTTGTTTCTGTTCACCTCCTCCTGTCTCCTTTCAACCAGGTGGATGCATGCTGGCTGTGAGAGCCTCTTCACAGAGGATGATGTGGAGCAGGCAGCTGATGAGGGCTTCGACTGTGTCTCCTGCCAGCCTTACGTGGTCAAGCCTGCTGGTGAGTCCCGGGTGCTAGGGAGCGGGAGGAGGGGTCAGCGCAGGGGTGCCTTGCTCTGGGCCAGAGCCTCCAGCTGTTTGTCCTCTCCACAGCGCCTGTCGCGCCTCCAGAGTTGGTACCTATGAAGGTGAAAGAGCCTGGTGAGTCACAATAAATCTGAATGCCAGTGCCCGAGAAGACCCTTAGACACTTAGTCCAGCTCCAGTCCTCCAATTTTATCTCATTTTTCACAGAAAAAAGGCTAAGACCCAGGGATGTTGAGTGACCTGCCCAAGGTCACCCTGTAGGTCAGTGGTGAAGTTGTGGTGACACTCACGGCCTCTAGGTTCCTGGCAGAATTCCATTCACCAGCCAACATGGCCTTTGTACAGCCAGACTCTCATCTTTAGAGAGCTTCTGAACTCTGCTCTTTTTCCTTAATGAAGAAGCTCTGCCACCTCCATCCATCATGATGTAGGCACTGCTCCTGGCATCTGGGGCACTATGAGCTGGCATTCGGCAAGGAGGGGCCCTCCTTGGTCCACATAGCCAGAGAATATATTCGGTGACCTGAGGGTTCATCAGGAGCAGAGTCCAGCTTCAGCAGCCGCTGCCTCTCAGACCCCCTCGGGTCACTGCAAGAGCACTCAGGCCTCAGCTGGTGCCCGTCGGTGGTCTCTCCTCTGTAGCCCTCAGACCCCAGTCTGGACTTCAGTCTGTCTCTCATTGCTCTTGTCCCAGCTAGGGACTTAGGCAGAAACTCAGAGTCCCAGTTTCCCTGGGGCTCCATGGGGTCACATGCTTCCCCCTCTTTGTGCAGAGCCCCAGTACTTTCGCTTCGAGGGCGTGTGGCTGACAGAAACGGGCATGGCGGTGCTGCGTAACCTGACCATGTCGCCTCTGCACAAGCGGCGTCAGAGGCGTGGACGGCCCGGCCTCCCAGGTGAGGCGGGGCTGGAGGGGGCCGAGCCTTCAGAGGTCCTGGGCCCTGATGACAAGAAGGATGGTGACCTGGACACGGACGAGCTGCTCAAGGCTGAAGGTCAGCCTAGGGGTCTCGGGGAGCACCAGAGTTCTGGGAGCATGCCTGTGAGAGTTGTTGGGTCAGGGCAGCATTGTCACTCCCAGTCACCCTTGGGCCCCTGTGGGTCTTGTCCGATGGCTCTGTGGCAGCGAACTCGGCTGTCTGTTCTTTTTTTTTTTTGCCTGTGTTGTGTCTTTGTTGCTGCATGTGAACTTTCTCTAGTTGCTGTGAGTAGGGGCTACTCTGTAGTTGCAGTAGACAGGCTTCTCATTGTGGTGGCTTCTCTTGTTGCAGAGCATGGGCCCTAGGGTGTGCGGGTTTTAGTAGTTGTGGCTCACAGGCTTAGTTGCTCCTTGGTGTGTGGAATCTTCCTGGACCAGGGATCAAACCCATGTCCCCTGCATTGGCAGGCAGATTCTTAACCACTGGACCATCTGGGGAGGAGTCCCCAGTTCTCAGTTCTTAACTGACAGGATGACAGGGTTCAAAGGGTCCAAGCCTCTGACCTGTCTCCATCTCTTTTGTCTCCACACACAGGTAGTGTGGAGCACATGGAGTGTGAAATTAAACTGGAGGGTCCTGTCAGCCCTGATGGAGAGCCTGGCAAAGAGGAGACCGAGGAGAGCAAAAAACGCAAACGCAAACCCTATCGGCCTGGTGAGGCCCTGGGATGTGGGTGGGATGGTGAGGGGCAGCTTACCAGGTCCCCAGCGGCTTCTCAGCCTCAGCTCTGCCTCCTTACAGGCATCGGTGGTTTCATGGTGCGACAGCGGAAATCCCACACACGTGTGAAAAAAGGGCCTGCAGCACAGGCGGAGGTGTTGAGTGGGGATGGGCAGCCCGACGAGGGTGAGACGGGTGAGGGCTCCAGTGGGGCCTGGGAGAAGGTGGGGCTCGCAGGACCCGTGGGACACTGCCGGGGAGGCCGGGGGCAGGGGTGCTCTCAAAGGGTCAAGGAGGTAGTGGGCCCAGTTGGTGTCGGGGGAGAATAGGCAGAAAGTGTCCCCAGGCTAACCTGGCTGGGGGCAGCATGCTCACAGTCCCCAGAGAGGCTGACCCTCCTGTTGGGTCCTCAGTGTTGCCTGCCGACCTGCCTGCCGAGGGCTCTGTGGACCAGAGCTTAGCCGATGGGGATGAGAAGAAGAAGCAGCAGCGGCGAGGGCGCAAGAAGAACAAACTGGAGGACATGTTCCCTGCTTACCTGCAGGTGGGTCTTAGGCTCTGAGGGCCACTGGCCAGGCTCCTGGCCCGCAGGGCCTGAGAAAGCCTGTTTCTTTCCACCTCCTCCCACAGGAAGCCTTCTTTGGGAAGGAGCTGCTAGACCTGAGCCGGAAGGCCCTGTTTGCAGTTGGCGTGGGCCGGCCAAGCTTTGGATTGGGAACCCCCAAAGCCAAGGGCGATGGAGGCTCAGAGAGGAAGGAGCTCCCGACCTCACAGAAAGGTCAGTCATGTGGGGGTAAGGTAGTCTGAAGGGGTCCAACCTCACTTTGTACTTGGAAGCTGGTAAAAGATTTTGGTGGGGAATGGGCTGGTCTCTAGGAGTTGAGGGTTGGCCAAGGGCTCTGGCCTTGGTGCTGGGGTCCTGTTCTGGGCATCTCTGATTGAAGTGGGGCTGTTGCTCATAGGAGATGATGGTCCGGATGTTGCAGATGAAGAATCCCGTGGCCCTGAGGGCAAGGCTGATACACCAGGTGAGGGCTTCTGGGAGGACTGGGTGCCATCTTGGTTTTGCTTCTGTCAACCTGTTCTGCCCCTGAGCACCATCAAGGTTGGAGGCTGGAAAGTGTTTCAGGCCTTTTGTGGTCCTTGCCAGAGTGGCAAGTGTGGTGGCTCTACACCGACTTTAGCTGATGGGCTTTTCTTGGCAATTGCAGGACCTGAGGATGGTGGCATAAAGGCATCCCCAGTGCCCAGTGACCCTGAGAAGCCAGGCACCCCGGGTGAAGGGATGCTTAGCTCTGACTTAGACAGGATTCCCACAGAAGGTGAGGCTGGGACCCATACTCTGCATGTATAAGGGTCCTCTCTTCTGCCTGAGGGACTCATTTATATTGCTCCTCTGGTGGGGAGTCATGCGCACCTTCCCTGGTATCCCCTGAGCCCTAGTCTTCCTCAGCAGCATCTTTCCTTGATCCCTCACAGAACTGCCTAAGATGGAATCCAAGGACCTGCAGCAGCTTTTCAAGGACGTTCTGGGTTCCGAACGAGAGCAGCATCTGGGTTGCGGAACCCCTGGCCTGGACGGCAGCCGGACACCGCTGCAGAGGCCCTTTCTTCAAGGTGAGCCGATGGGGGTGGTTTGAAGACTGGGTGGGCAGGTATCAAGCCTGCCTCCAGACCGGGCCGCTTGCTCCCTCTCTCTGATCCTATGCTTCTTGTAGGTGGACTCCCTTTGGGCAATCTCCCCTCCAACAGCCCAATGGACTCTTACCCGGGCCTCTGCCAGTCCCCATTCCTGGATTCTAGGTTGGTATTTGTGCTTAACCTCTGTGGGCAGTCCCTTCCCTCCAGTGGGGCCACGCTGGGGGCGGGAACATTGGACTCTCGGGTGCTGCTGTGGCAACCCCTCCCTCCCTCTGCTGCCTTGCTAGTGACTGTCCTCTGTTGGGGCAGGGCAGTAGCCTGGGGACTCTGGGAGGTTTGTCTGGGGTGGGGCTTGGCATCCCTGCCCTCTGTGACTCTCTGCCCCTGCGCCCCAGGGAGCGCGGGGGCTTCTTTAGCCCGGAACCCGGTGAGCCAGACAGCCCCTGGACAGGCTCGGGGGGCACCACGCCCTCCACCCCCACCACCCCCACCACGGAGGGTGAGGGCGACGGGCTCTCCTATAATCAGCGGAGTCTTCAGCGCTGGGAGAAGGACGAGGAGTTGGGCCAGCTCTCCACCATCTCACCTGTGCTGTACGCCAATATTAACTTCCCCAGTCTCAAGCAGGATTACCCAGGTACCTGTGGGACAGAGCAAGGGAGACAGCCTACAACACGACCAGCGCAGGGGTCACCTGCCAGTTCTCCTCTCACACGTCGTCTCTGTCCTCCAGACTGGTCAAGCCGCTGCAAACAAATCATGAAGCTGTGGAGAAAAGTTCCAGCTGCTGATAAAGCCCCCTACCTGGTGAGACAGAAGGAGCCTGGAGTGGCGTGGGAAATGAGTCATGGGCGGCGTGTCTTCGGGAAGGTCACCCTCATTTCTTCTACTCCCCACTTTCATAGCAGCTGGGCCAGTAGGGGTCGGCTTCTGGGTGGGGAGTGTGAGGGCATGGTGAGGGAGTGGGACTGGGCTTGAGACTGAGTCCCAGCCTCAGGCTGTGTCCTCTGTTCCTCAGCAAAAGGCCAAAGATAACCGGGCAGCTCACCGCATCAACAAGGTGCAGAAGGTGAGCGGGCTCAGGGTGCCCGGGGGCATCCAAGTCTGGTTGTGGGGCAGCCTCCCTGCAGGTGGGGGTCAGAGGGCCTGCCCGCAGCAGCCTGACTGTTGTCTACCTGGTTTCCTCCTGTAGCAGGCTGAGAGCCAGATCAACAAGCAGACCAAGGTGGGCGACATGGCCCGCAAGACTGACCGACCGGCCCTACATCTCCGCATTCCCCCCCAGCCAGGGGCCCTGGGCAGTCCGCCTCCCGCTGCTGCCCCCACCATTTTCATTGGCAGCCCCACTCCCCCCGCCGGCTTGTCTACCTCTGCGGACGGGTTCCTGAAGCCGCCGGCAGGCACGGTGCCCGGCCCCGACTCGCCTGGTGAGCTCTTCCTCAAGCTCCCGCCCCAGGTGCCCGCCCAAGTGCCTTCGCAGGACCCCTTTGGACTGGCCTCTGCCTATGCTCTGGAGCCCCGCTTCCCCACAGCACCACCCACCTACCCTCCCTATCCTAGTCCGACTGGGGCCCCTGCACCGCCCCCGACGCTGGGTGCCTCATCTCGTCCTGGGACTGGCCAGCCAGGGGAGTTCCACACTACCCCACCTGGCACCCCCCGACACCAGCCCTCCACGCCTGACCCCTTCCTCAAACCCCGCTGCCCCTCCCTGGACAACCTGGCTGTGCCTGAGAGCCCAGGGGGAGGGGGAGGCAAGGCTGCTGAGCCTCTGCTGTCGCCCCTGCCTTTCGGGGAGTCTCGGAAGGCCCTGGAGGTGAAGAAGGAAGAGCTTGGGGGATCCTCTCCGAGCTATGGGCCCCCAAACCTGGGCTTTGTTGACTCTCCCTCCTCAGGCCCCCACCTGGGTGGCCTGGAGTTAAAGGCACCTGATGTTTTCAAAGCCCCCCTGACCCCTCGGGCATCTCAGGTAGAGCCCCAGAGCCCGGGCTTGGGCCTAAGGCCCCAGGAGCCACCCCCTGCCCAGGCTTTGGCCCCTTCTTCTCCCAGCCACTCGGACATCTTTCGCCCTGGTCCCTACCCTGACCCCTATGCCCAACCCCCGCTGACCCCTCGGCCCCAACCCCCACCACCTGAGAGCTGCTGTGCCCTGCCTCCCCGCTCACTGCCCTCTGACCCTTTCTCCCGAGTGCCCGCCAGTCCCCAGTCCCAGTCCAGCTCCCAGTCCCCATTAACACCCCGTCCTCTGTCTGCTGAGGCTTTCTGCCCATCCCCTGTTACCCCTCGCTTCCAATCCCCTGACCCTTATTCCCGTCCACCCTCGCGCCCTCAGTCCCGGGATCCATTTGCCCCATTGCATAAGCCCCCCCGCCCCCAGCCCTCTGAAGTTGCCTTCAAGGCTGGGCCTCTAGCCCACACTCCGCTGGGGGCTGGGGGTTTCCCAGCAGCCCTGCCCTCAGGGCCAGCAGGTGAGCTCCATGCCAAGGTCCCAAGTGTGCAACCCCCCAATTTTGCGCGGTCCCCTGGGACCAGTGCATTTGTGGGCACCCCTTCTCCCATGCGTTTCACTTTCCCTCAGGCGGTCGGGGAGCCTCCCCTAAAGCCCCCTGTCCCTCAGCCTGGTCTCCCTCCACCCCATGGGATCAACAGCCATTTTGGGCCCGGCCCTACCATGGGCAAGCCTCAAAGCACAAACTACGCAGTAGCCGCAGGGAACTTCCGCCCATCGGGCAGCCCCCTGGGGCCCAGCAGCGGGCCCACAGGAGAGGGCTACGGGCCATCCCCGCTGCGCCCCCCGTCAGTCCTTCCCCAACCCGCACCCGACGGGCCCCTCCCCTGCCTGCCCCATGGGGCCGCACCCCGGGCAGGCATCACCTCTCCGGTCGAGAAGCGAGAAGACCCAGGGGCTGGCACGGGCAGCTCTTTGGCAGCACCTGAGCTTTCAGGTACCCAGGACCCAGGCATGTCTGGCCTCAGTCAGACAGAACTAGAGAAGCAGCGACAGGTGGGTCGACATCTCTGTTTGTGGGCCAGCCCTTTGGGCTTTGGTGCTCGTCCAGTGGACTTACTGTCTTGTCTGTACTCTGCACAGCGCCAGCGACTGCGGGAGCTATTGATTCGGCAACAGATGCAGCGCAACACCCTTCGGCAGGAGAAGGAGACTGCGGCAGCTGCTGGAGCAGTGGGACCCCCAGGCAGCTGGGGTGCTGAGCCGAGTAGCCCCGCATTTGAGCAGCTGGGTCGAGGCCAGACCCCCTTTGCTGGGACCCAGGTAGGTAGAGTGGCAAGGGGTGGTGGATCCAAGATGCAGAAGGTGGCCGCACTTTCATCTACCCTCATCTTTCCTAGGACAAGAGCAGCCTTGTGGGGCTGCCCCCAAGCAAGCTGGGTGGCCCCATCCTGGGGCCAGGGGCTTTCCCCAGTGATGACCGACTCTCCCGGCCACCTCCACCAGCCACCCCTTCCTCTATGGATGTTAACAGCCGGTGAGGCTCCTGGGCTTCCCTCGGGGAAAAATCAAGGGAGTCTATTATATCCAGTGTGCACTGCCCCTGATTTTCCTGTCTCTCTAATCCTCAGCATCACTTTCTTTTCTTCCCCATTCCTTCCCCCTCACTGCATTAACTTTTTCCTTCTTTAGGGAAGCCCATGTTCTAGCTCTTTTTTCATTCTGATTTTATCTTACTACTGCATATACTTCCAGGCAATTGGTGGGGGGCTCCCAAGCCTTCTATCAGCGAGCACCGTATCCTGGGTCCCTGCCCTTACAGCAGCAGCAGCAGCAGCAACTGTGGCAGCAGCAGCAGCAGGCAACAGCAGCAGCTTCCATGCGACTTACCATGTCTGCGCGCTTTCCCTCAACTCCTGGGCCTGAACTTGGCCGCCAAACCCTAGGTTCCCCTTTGGCTGGAATTTCCAACCGCCTGCCTGGCCCTGGTGAACCAGTGCCTGGCCCAGCTGGTCCTGCCCAGTTCATTGAGTTGCGGCACAATGTACAGAAAGGACTCGGACCGGGGGGGCCTCCATTTCCCGGTCAGGGCCCTCCACAGAGACCCCGTTTTTACCCTGTAACTGAGGATTCCCACCGACTGGCCCCTGAAGGGCTTCGTGGCCTAGCAGTCTCAGGCCTTCCTCCACAGAAACCTTCAGCCCCACCAGCTCCTGAACTGAACAACAGCCTCCATCCAACGCCCCACACCAAGGGTCCCAACCTGCCCACTGGCTTGGAGCTAGTCAGCCGGCCCCCCTCCAGCACTGAGCTTGGCCGCCCCCCTCCTCTGGCCCTGGAAGCTGGAAAACTACCTTGTGAGGATCCTGAGCTGGATGATGACTTTGATGCCCACAAGGCCTTGGAGGACGATGAGGAGCTTGCTCACCTGGGCCTAGGTGTGGATGTGGCCAAGGGAGACGATGAGCTGGGCACTCTGGAAAACCTAGAGACCAATGATCCCCACCTCGATGACCTGCTCAATGGGGATGAGTTTGACCTGCTGGCCTATACTGACCCTGAGCTGGACACTGGGGACAAGAAGGACATCTTCAATGAGCATCTGAGGCTGGTGGAGTCGGCCAATGAAAAGGCTGAACGAGAGGCTCTGTTGCGAGGGGTAGAGCCAGGACCCTTGGGCCCTGAGGAGCGCCCTCCCCCAGCCGCTGATGCGCCTGAGCCCCGTCTGGCGTCAGGGCTTCCCGAGGTGAAGCCCAAGGTGGAGGAGGGTGGGCGCCACCCTTCCCCTTGCCAGTTTACCATTACCACCCCCAAGGCAGAGCCAGCACCTGTCACCACTTCCCTAGGCCTGGGGGTGAAGCCAGGTCAGAGTGTGACGGGCAGCCGGGACACTCGAATGGGCACAGGACCTTTTTCTAGCAGTGGGCACACAGCTGAGAAGGTCCCCTTTGGGACCACAGGAGGACCACCAGCTCACCTGCTGACGCCCAGCCCACTGAGTGGCCCGGGAGGGTCCTCCCTACTGGAAAAGTTTGAGCTAGAGAGTGGGGCCCTGACTTTGCCTGGTGGACATGCATCTGGGGATGAGCTGGACAAGATGGAGAGCTCACTGGTAGCCAGTGAGTTACCCCTGCTCATTGAGGATCTGTTGGAACATGAGAAGAAAGAGCTGCAGAAGAAGCAGCAGCTTTCAGCGCAGCTGCAGCCTGTGCAGCAGCAGCAGCCCCAGCAGCATTCCCTGCTCTCCACCCCAGGCCCTGCCCAGGCTGTGTCTTTGCCCCATGAGGGCTCTTCTCCCAATTTGGCTGGCCCTCAACAGCAGCTTTCCCTGGGACTTGGAGGCTCCCGACAGCCAGGCTTGGCCCAACCATTGATGCCCACCCAGCCACCAGCTCATGCCCTCCAGCAGCGCCTGGCTCCATCCATGGCCATGGTATCCAACCAAGGGCATATGCTAAGTGGGCAGCATGGGGGACAGGCAGGCTTGGTGCCCCAGCAGAACCCACAGCCGGTGCTGGCACAGAAACCCATGGGTACCATGCCACCGTCCATGTGCATGAAACCACAGCAGCTGGCAATGCAGCAGCAGTTGGCTAACAGCTTTTTCCCAGATACAGGTAATCTCATCTTGGGGGAGAGACTGGCTTAGTAACTCAGGAGTGATCACGGTTACCACTAACTGAATTCTCTCTGAGGCTGCAGACCCAAGATACTCCCTAATTAAAGGAGACCGGACACAGAGAGTGGTGTAGGCAGAAACACTGTAGCTTTTAAGGGAGAATAGTGCCTGGTATCTAGCAGGTGTTCAGATGTTTGAGTGAATGAACAGAATGGACACCTGAAGTCTGATTAGCAGAGTCCTTATAGCTGTGGTGAGACCCAGAGCTTAGGACTTGGAGCAGAGTGGTGTGAGAAGTAGTTGGCCTGGTAAAAGATGTAGTGAGACTCAGTGGCAGGAAAGTCAGGTATATTTGGAGACCATGAGTGGACTGCTTAGGCTGGGGTAGGCTTTGTGGAAGGAAGTGAGTGGGCACTGCCGTAAACTTTGGAGAGGTGAGGTGGGGGCCCAGATTGAAGAAGACCTCAAATTATAATAGTATCTATTGAATAATGACTGCTAAACACTGTGCTGAGCACTTTGCATTTACTGTGTGATATAATCATCACAACAAAAACATTAAGTAGGTACCATTATTATTTCTTTTTAACTTAATTTTGTATTGGGGTATAGTTGGTTGACAATGTGAGAGCATCAGGTGAACAGCTAAGGGACTCAGCCATACATATACATGCATCCATTCTCCCCCAAAGTCCCCTCCCATCTCGGCCACCACATAACATTGAGCAGAGTTCTGTGTGCTATACAGTAGGTCCTTGTTGGTTATCCATTTAAAATATAGCAGTGTGTACATGTAATAGGTACTATTATTATCTTATAGAAAAGGAAACTGAGGCAGAAAGATTAACTCGCTCGATATCCTACAACTAACAGTTGGAATTTGAAGCCTGGCCCTCATATCCTTTTAATTGTTTTACCACCTCAGAATAACCAGGCGGAGGTGTTTGGTTAATCTTCTTAAAAGTAAGGAGTCAGTTAAGCTTTCTGAGTAGTGGAGAAATATGCAGTGTATAAGATTTTAGAATGATTTGGTGTCTGCTTGTTTCTCTTTTTCTACCCAGTGTCCTGGACAGGCAGAAGAGTGGTTTGTAGGTGGTGTGTGTTGTGGCCAAAGCAACTCTGGCATTGGGCTTTGGCACTCTGCCCACATCTTGGGTTCTTGGGCTGCACTTAGTTGTCCTAAGAACATGACATTTTTTTTTTTAAGAACATGACTTTTGAAGAATGCTTTCTAGGTCATAAAGTAAACTCGTATTCTGGTCATATTTGATCTTCTCAGTAGCTCCGTGAGATAAGCAGACTAAGGAATCATGATCTCTGTCAAATAGAAGAATAAACTGAGGCTCATAGAGGTGAAATGACTTTAATACATTGGTTCAGTAAATATTTACTGAGTACCTTTTCCTGACACCATGCAAGGTGAATAATAGAATTGAGTCACCTATGCTACCTGGCTCCTAGTCCAGTGGTCTTTCCACCATGCCATGTCATTGTTCTGCTTGGCTTGGTGGAAGTCAAGGAGTTGCAACACCAGACATTGACCTCAATGCCAGGCTCACTTGGCTCTTCTGTCTCTAGACCTGGACAAATTCGCTGCAGAAGATATCATTGATCCTATTGCAAAGGCCAAGATGGTGGCTTTGAAAGGCATCAAGAAGGTGATGGCTCAGGGCAGCATTGGAGTGGCACCTGGTATGAACAGGTAAGATGTATGGGGTGGGAGCATTGGCTTTTTCCTTTTCCAGTCCTTCCCCTGTTCTTCGTGATCCTCCTTCCTACTTGTCCCACCTCTTTGCCCTTCAACTTTCCCCATCACTAACTCATCCTCTTTGCATTGGCGGACTCCAGGCAGCAAGTGTCCCTGCTAGCTCAGAGGCTCTCAGGGGGGCCCGGCAGTGATCTGCAGAACCACGTGGCAGCTGGGAGTGGCCAGGTAAATGGTCTGGTGGGAGCAGGAACTTGGCTCCTATGCCTTTGAGCCACCCTTCTTAGGGCCTGGTACAGAACAATGACCCTTCAACAATCTTTCTCATCCCAGGAGCGGGGTGCCGGTGACTCCTCCCAGCCTCGTCCCAATCCACCCACTTTTGCCCAGGGAGTGATCAGTGAGTATGGTGATGGGGAGGAATGTGCAAGGAAGTGGCTTGGGGAAAGAGGGGTTTGGATCCCCTGACACCCGTCCACTTCCTTTCCCAGATGAGGCTGACCAGCGGCAGTATGAGGAGTGGCTGTTCCATACCCAGCAGCTCCTACAAATGCAACTGAAGGTGCTAGAGGAGCAGATAGGGGTGCACCGCA
Source organism: Oryx dammah (assembly GCF_014754425.2). Classification (NCBI taxonomy): domain Eukaryota; kingdom Metazoa; phylum Chordata; class Mammalia; order Artiodactyla; family Bovidae; genus Oryx; species Oryx dammah. Next base: position 86,508,648 of record NW_024070213.1, on the reverse strand, counting down.
AGTCCCGGAAAGCCCTGTGTGCCAAGCAGCGCACTGCCAAGAAGGCTGGCCGGGAGTTCCCCGAGGCTGATGCTGAGAAGCTGAAGCTGGTTACAGAACAACAGAGCAAGATCCAGAAACAGCTGGATCAGGTAGGGAAGGCAGACTTCAGCTTAGCAACCAGGAACCTGGGAAGAAGGGTGGCACAGGTGGGTAGCCTCCCTGCTGACCTCCCTGACCTTCCTGTGTTAGGTCCGGAAGCAGCAGAAGGAGCACACTAACTTAATGGCAGAATATCGGAATAAGCAGCAGCAGCAGCAACAGCAGCAGCAGCAGCAGCAGCAGCAGCACTCAGCCGTACTTGCCCTTAGCCCTTCCCAGAGTCCCCGGCTACTCACCAAGCTTCCTGGTCAGCTGCTCCCAGGCCATGGGCTGCAGGCACCTCAGGGGCCCCCTGGGGGGCAAGCTGCAGGTCTTCGCCTGACCCCCGGGGGCATGGCCCTACCTGGACAGCCTGGTGGCCCCTTCCTAAACACCACCCTGGCCCAACAGCAGCAACAGCAACATTCTGGTGGAGCTGGGGCCCTGGCTGGCCCCTCAGGGGGCTTTTTCCCTGGCAACCTTGCTCTTCGAGGCCTGGGACCTGACTCGAGGCTTTTACAGGAAAGGCAGCTGCAGCTCCAACAGCAGCGCATGCAGCTGGCCCAGAAACTGCAACAGCAGCAGCAGCAGCATCTCCTAGGACAGGTGGCAATCCAGCAGCAACAGCAGCAGGGCCCGGGAGTACAGGCAAACCAGGCTCTGGGTCCCAAGCCCCAGGGCCTTCTGCCTCCCAGCAGCCACCAGGGCCTCTTGGTCCAGCAGCTGTCCCCCCAACCACCCCAGGGGCCCCAGGGCATGCTGGGCCCTGCCCAGGTGGCAGTATTGCAGCAGCAGCAACCACACCCTGGAGCTTTGGGCCCCCAGGGCCCTCACAGACAGGTGCTCCTGACCCAGCCGCGGGTGCTAAGTTCTCCCCAGATGGCACAGCAGGGTCAGGGCCTAATGGGACACCGGCTGGTCACATCCCAGCAGCAGCAACAGCACCAACAGCAAGGATCCATGGCCGGGCTTTCCCATCTTCAGCAGGGTCTGATGCCACACAATGGGCAGCCCAAACTGGGTGCTCAGCCCATGGCTGCCTTGCAGCAACAACAGTTGCAACAGCAGCAGCAGCAGCAACTTCAACAACACCAACAACTTCAACAACAGCAGCAGCAACAGCAGCTACAACAACAGCAGCAGCAGTTACAACAGCAGCAGCAGCAGCAGCAGCAGCAGTTACAACAGCAGCAGCAGCAACAGCAGCTGCAACAGCAGCAGCAGCAGCTGCAACAGCAGCAGCAGCAGCTGCAACAGCAGCAGCAGCAGCAGCTTCAACAGCAGCAGCAGCAGCAGCAGCTTCAACAGCAGCAGCAGCAACAGCAGCTTCAACAGCAGCAGCAGCAACAGCAGCTTCAACAGCAGCAGCAG